>NC_049981.1:2607758-2656192 GCF_000003815.2 Branchiostoma floridae | reverse complement strand
CACATGTGAGCAGCGACATCTGTCCTGCAATACAATGTGAACCAGTCAGAATTGCCCTGAACAAGGTGACAGACGGTCACCGAAACGTCGGTGAGAATAAAGCACTGGTTGTGTGAAAAGAGTCTCTTTATTCAGTGACGTACCAACCTGATGAAACTGTTCACGGGTGTAAATCACTGTATGGCTGATATGAAAGGCCTCCATCTAGGTGATTTGTAGTGAATCACCGGTACCAACTCCACACAGAATGGTTTGTACCATCGCACACCGTGTACTGAGTGGTGCTGATTTCTTAAACATATAGCTCTCAAACACAAACCTTTATTTAACATCCTATCTGAGGGACGTCCCAAACCCAAGCTAGGTACTCCCTAGCCGAATCTACATGTCATTTTCACCAGGGTCTAGTGAGGAACGTCGTGTCACCTACCTATGTGATACCGGAACACTGTACCATCTGTCAGTTCTATGGCTACACTGTGTCCATCCGAGCTGCGACACAGCTGGTACACCCTGCCTTCTACAGCCACCTGGTGTCTGCAAAGTAACATGAAGTCACACACAACTCATCAATTTAGATTGTGGCAGAAAGTATAGTAATCCACTATTATAATATGTGCTTTGGTATGCATTTTCAACAAGCAGAGGACCTCCAAACCATATTTTTCGTAAAATTTTCATGCTGTGATTTAGGGCAACAGGACTAATTATATAAGTCTTACAATTGGCAGAAATCAAAACGTGCATGTGGGATCTCACACAAAATGAAGCAGCACAACCCACATTTCATAGCAACATATTAGGTCTAGCTCTCTTAACTCCATCAAGTTCTGCAAGGAATCAATTTGAATTTAGTTGTAGTTACATTAAATGTTGAGAACAAACCCATCATTACACTGCGGCAATATTTCCACCAATATTACAATAGACAGCCCCAGATGCAACCCAAAAATTGCTTGAAGAGGTGCCTGCTTAATTTTTTTCTTCCTAAAACATTGATGATATCTATTGGAAAAAACACTCCATTCTGGAGTTTATTGCTCCTTCAAATAAGACAGAGAAAGATGTGAAGTCGTTTTCTTAGATTTAAATACATGTATATCTTTCTCACAAGAGAGTTGCCTGTTCCTCCTGTGTCCCCAGGTGGTACAGGACTGATGTGGATGACGAGGGGTCCCAGGAAACTGTCAGCAGCTGGTCCTCAGCAAGCCACACAAAGTGGTGGAGGGTCTGGGCACATCTCCACTTCTCTTGTGATATACAACAAGAAAGCCTGCAGGACACAAAATTGTGATTTTAATTTATTGACAGTTTGGAAAAAAAATCACAAAAAATCCCTGTTGTGACCCTCAGAAATACTTGCATGTCCTTTGAGAAACAATATGAAATCAAAACATAACTTTCAAATAACTATTTGCAAATTTGATACACTTTAGTCAAAAAAGTACAATTTAATGCAAAACAAAAAAGAAGAAAATTAAGTAAAATTTGAATCAAGGCACATTCACTCTTTTACAGGATAAACTGGAGATTTTTTATCAATTTAGCTTAGATCAAGGATCAATTTGCACTTTGCAATTTGTCCATCACATCATAGAATCAAACATATTGGCGTATCTTCCTTGCTGATTGACTTGATGCAGAACATAACAGAGGTGAAGCAAGTTCCTAGAAAAATGCTTTACTCAATTGTACAACACTGGAATTAACACAGTGACTATAGAGACTCTAAATATTTTAGTGTTGGAAGTAAAGAGTTAGCATTTTTCTTTAAAGTATTCTACCAAGAACAGAGATGAATTTTCATGCTAAGATGTTTTACGACTTTGTTCTGTCACATACCCCAGTCTGCGGTGTTGAACATGCATGCGGACAGCAGGTTTGAACCCTGTCCCTCCGGCAGCATTCACACAGACACTGGTGTCACCACTCACTTCTTCCTCTGGATATGCAAAGCAAAGTATCAAGAAAGTGTACAGAACAACAGGATTTATTTTGCCATGGTACATTTGTTAAAGTTTGTCTGTTTGCATGTCATACTTGGTAACCTGCCTAAGGCCCTTATGGCATATCATAACAGATTTGTACTAAAGAGTACAAGCTGCATATCTGGACTGATTTAATTAATTGAGCCACTCACGCCGGGACAGACCCCTACTTTCGTAGTACTAGTGTGGTGAGTTCTTTTATGAGCTCATGATGTGGCCCTCAAACACGGGACCTCCATTCAACAGACTATTGGAGAGACATCCCTAACCCAAGCTAAGTACTCATTGTGCTAGAATTTATATTACGCACAAAGATTCTCCTAGCCATTCCTTGTTTGTCTCATTTTCTTTTTAGAATACCCTGCAAGAAATGTATCTGCCCTTAGTAATGCGTGGTCACATAGTTGGTGCGATTGTCTTGCCAGCATTTTTTAGGACAGCCATGCATGTGTCCTACAATGTTCAGCTGTCTTGCTGCACAAAATGCTCTCTTGGATCGTTGTGGGTGGTTGGCTCTGTCACTACCTTTTTAAAAATCATCAAAATCGTATGATGATCGAATGACCTACATGTGACCGTGCCCTTAAGGAAGGTAGAGAAACAAGAAACGGTCTGGGTATCTTTTGGTAAATGTATCCTCTCTGTACCTGGCTGCTTTAAATCAAGTGTGTAGAAGACAACAGTCCCATCAGTGAGCACAGCTGCCAGGTCGTTGACCCCAGGGGATGGTGAGAACAGCACCTGGCTAACAGGTGTGGGCAGCTGTAGGCTGTAGGCACTCATCGGGGGTGGGATCACCACCTGGCGAAATGGAGTCAGCAGCACCTTGTCTGAAAACAGGACAATGCTCAACTCTCAACTTCCACTGAAGTAAAACTGCAGCTATAATACGTAACATTGAAAAATGAGAAACTTAAACTTAAAGTCATAAAAAAATGAGACAAATAATGAGAGAGATCTAGAGGGGAGTTATTGAATTGGAACTAAAGAGAATGATAATTTTATGCTTCAATTACAAATTTGCGATCCTATAGAAACCAAAACTAGCCTCTTTTGTTTCTGGACAGGAAATATGAAGATCATGTACATGTAAAAGTTGTCTGCACAACCTGGATATGCCTTTCAATAATTCTTCTGTACCTTTTCATTTGGGGGCCCCAAATTTGCAACTTTTTTTTCTAAATCATATTTTTCAAACGTCAATTTTAAGAGCCAAGAAATGTTTTGGGGTTAGATGACAAGTTTCGTTATTTTATTGTCTGCCATTTTGAACAATTGTGGCTGACAAAATCAGAAGCCAACTTACCTCCATCAATGACAGCAACGTACGAGTTGTCGTCAGACGTCCTGCCATCGCTCCTGTTGATGACCCATGTCCATTCATACATCACATATCGGCCTCCATGGCACACAAGGTGTAACCTACAGAACAAGTCAAGTCTTCCATTATCACAGAACAATATCCACATGGCAGGTACAGATTCTTGATAGAGATGTAATCTGTTCTGATGCGCCAGTGCTTAAACTCCTGATTAGATTGTTGAGTAACTGTTGAACTGTATTTTTCAACACAAAAATTGGACACCAAAATTTTCAACTGTCCAAATCCAGTCTTTACTTTTACTAGAATAAGTGTTTTTGCTAGTGCAATGCTAACTTTCTTCCAACACAAAGGTGCCCTTTTTGGCATACCCATACGCTGTGATTTGGGCCCCTACACTGTTGCTAGTGCAAAGGGGACTTCTATAGATCTGTTGTTTTGTAACAAAGGTAAAAAATGTTGGCTTTATTTCACTAAATTTGGCCCTCAAAATGCAGGAAACAGACCGTGAGACTTTCTGATGGTTATAAAGTAATTTTAAAAATTTAAGGCGGAGGATTCCACCAAACCAGCAACAATACCCACACCTGCTTCACTTATACCATGTGACATTGCTACACTAAAATGTGAATTCATCCTCAGTGAGAACACTGAGGTTACCTTACAGGAAATGACAACACACCTGTAAGGATGTTCAGCGTCCCAGACCACTGCTGTAGGTTTGTCTGTCAGGCTCTTCCCAAATTGGAGACTCTGCTTCAGGTACCAGTGGTAGTTACTGACTGTCCATAGTTGAACTGAAGGGAAACACAGATAGAGAAGAAAGGAACTGATTAGAAAAGGAGACCTTGTCAAAATCATGTTTATGATTTAATTATGAAACAATTTCTGTAGCATTTTGTTACTTGTGCTTCAATTTTTGTGTGAAGTTTGTTTTCCCATTTAAATAGGAAAATCAACACCTAATATAATAGATGATTTCAAGGGTTAATGACCTGTCTGGCAGTGAATATGGTGTCATAAGGCCTGGTCTGGAATACTCTGTATTTTTTTCCTTCTGAATATGTTAAAGTCTCCCACTATGATGGAACATTCCAACAAGCCTGATATTGTGACAACAGACCCCTTGCGATTTATTATTCACCACTAGCGGCACCAATATGAAATAGGGATTTCTGAGGTGTATATTCCTGAGGATTACTGATGCCACATTGGTACATCTCTTTAAATAATGGAATGATGAGAGTTAATGCTACCAGTCCAAATAACTTTTTAAGTTTACAATTTGCAATAATTAGTTCTTCACAATCTTATCAATACATATACTTGACATTCACTTACAAAATGTATGTTATAAGAACTGTATGTGCTGACCATATGTACTGGGTGTGAAAGATTTGTCCTCATCACCAGCTCCTTTTTCCTGCACTGGAGACAACTCCTCCAGCCAGACTGCCAGCACTGTAGAGTCTGAGTTCCACAGGAGCTCCAGCACCTGTACAGTCATAGGGCATGTTCACACTTTTGCACATATTCTAGTTGAGATCTGTCATCCATCAGAAAAAAACACACACGTTTTTTGCTATAAACTTTACCTACGCCAAGAAATATCAAATATTACAGAACTCATACATTAACAGACTTGGATATAATATGCACACAGTTGTGAATGGGTCAATAGCCTTATATAATATGCTAACCACATCATCGCAATCATGCACATGCTGACTCCTTGTTGAAATAAACTTAACAAGTTTGTAAAGTTTAACCTAAATGTAGCTTTGGTTGACAAAGGGTGTTACATCTCTCTATTAAACTTTATCAATTTTGTTTTTTTGTGAGTGGGTTGTAAATACAATTCAAAATAATTGTGGGACAGTAAATTCAATATGGGTGTGAGGACAAGTTACAAAGTGACAAGAAAACAAAGCTACAATAAGACTTTGTGATTTTCATGTTTTTCGATATTGTAATACTTTTAGCTTGACCCAGTGGAAAACTAAAAGGATTAATTTACTTCAATCTAATGCTGTGTAAAATTACTAGATGAAGTAACCTTTATTTCGTCCTTCCCAAAAAGCAAGACAAACCCTCCATGTCTCAGTCCATTCTTTTCGAAGAAGACAACTTCATGTCGGTGAGGTTTTCTTTGAGTAGATGCTATCAGGCTGCCGGAAGGCCTGCACATGGAGAAGAGCAGATTTGCATTGTGTGTGCACACAATGTATGGCATGTATATTTCACACCAATGCAGCATCCGATAATCTTCAGGAATATACACTTCAGATATTTACAAAATGTAGGTGTTAAAGACAATCTTGAGAAGGCCGTAACAACATTTTTTGATTTGGCAGTATCATGGAAACTAAGGCAAATGATCTCAATCCAGTTTTAGCTCACTGAAGAGCTAGACTAAGTCTTCCACTCGAGCTAGTCTTCCACTCAACGTGACAGAGGGGACAGACACTTTGTACATTATTACATGTTCATTGTACTTGGGAAATTTCCCTAGCTCTTTTCAACAAGCACAATGAACAGTAGACAATGACTTAACATCCCATCCTAAGGACTGCAACCAATTACAGTAGCGTGCATGTCTGGTAATCAAACTCACAGCTTCTAGTTCAAGTGGCAGGCCCGCTAACAACTGGACTACGCACGCTTCACGCGCACAATTTTTAGACAGGATGATAGAATAAAAAAGTTTGACACAAGACATGACTTACTTCCAGGACAGAGCCTGCTCTAACATGGAGACATTCTCACTGGTCGCCTGCAGCACACAGTCCCTGTTCCACACGCGCAGCCGTCTGGCACCTGACAGGGCAAGGCACAGTACAGGGGTCACTTACATGTACATAACACCAGCAAGTTTAATTCTGGAGTTCCAGTTTTATTATGGATCTCCCATATCTCAGTCACCTATTAAGGTGTAAGTAAAAATGATGCAAGAAATATGTAGCAGCCATCAACAAACCCCTGGGAATTAATCTAAATTTGCATAATTGTGCATAATTATGCATGAATATGCAGTCTGCAAAAAAACATACTTTTCAGAAGCAAACAACTTATCATTCTTATTATATAGTTTAACCATTCACGATATAGCCATTTTCATCATCATCATCATTTGGCTTTTCAAAATAATGTATGAGTGTTTGCGTTCCTTGAGATGGGTTCCAAACTGTTGTAAACCACCCAGTGGAATTGAACACAACAGGTTTGAACTTAACAGTACAAGTTGCAGTTGGGTAAAAAGGATGAAGATTAAGCATGTCCCTACGTACCATCCACTGGACTGACAGAACTGACAACAAAGGCATCCCTGCACCAGCTGACTCGTGGTCTCCTGTCATCCCATGGCAAGGCTGGACTGACGGACTGGAGGGGACACAGGGGAGATGGCAGACTTCACACATTTCATACACGTATACAATACTGCTACATGTATATACATGGGATCACTTCAAAATATTAGGTTTTGATAAAGATAGACATGATAAAGATACATGTATGCTCACTTTTGCTACCCGTCTGGGGAAAATGTACATTCTAATCTTTTGGTGGTGATGACAGTTAAAGGGTGAATTAAGGAATGGGTTCTACTAGAACACTCGATTCAAGTTGTCAGAGAGTTAGAGATGTCAAGGTTCCCAGATGGAACAGCAGAGAAACAACTGTATATCGTGTATGATAAAAGTTGGAGCGAGAAGCGACTGTATGTAGTGTATAATAAAAGTCGAAAGGAGAAGGGATTGTATATAGTGCATATAAAGGTGGAGTGAGAAGTGACTGTACATAATTAAGTGTATAGTTAAAGTCGGAGCGAGAAGCGACTGTATATCATGTATAATGAACGTCAACGCGAACTATCCTGATGGTACCCAGGCTACTGTAAAATACCTCTTTTTGTTGAAAAGCTGCCTGTTTCCCTTCTGATCCATGGAACTGGGTTTCTTTCTTCCCCCAGCCAGCAGTGATGAACTCAGCTGTAGAAAACAATGTTGAAAATGGTCTAGTCACAGGTACAGTAAACGTTGCAAAGAATAATTGCATTATTGAGTACTTTGGGCTGCAATCACACTCATGGCTAAGGTCCCAGTTACACCGGTGTCCATCAGGGATGTATCCCCGGTCAGGCTCAGAAGCCACAAATTTGTCCTGGTGGATAGCCGGATACCAGGAGTGTTCCCCACAGGTACTATTTCTTACTGGGTCCCAGGTTCATTTTAAGTCCTACTTAAATTCAACACGGTGCCCAGCTGGGCCCAAAAATACAACGGGAGCCGCAGGCCATCCAACAGGGCCATGTAGGGGTCACACCCAAAAGTGCCAAGAAACAGCCCAAGAAATGCCCTGCAGGGCCTCTTTTTCCAATTTGGACCTAAGCTTAAGATGCCATTGATATCAATAGAAGCAATAAACATCCTAGAACAGGAAAAAGACTCATCATAATAGGAAAATGGAATTACAAAAATTCCTGAAAGCTAAGTGCTTTAACACCCCAAAAGTCATTTATTTATCTGATTTGAAAAAAAGGAACTCACCTTCCCCAAACTCCTCCTGATGAATACTGGTCTCAGAGATGGGGTTGAAATCACTGGTCATCATCACCATCTTTTCTTCACCTGAACACAACATAGATAGTTCATCATCTGTGTTGGTAGAAGTCATTCTGGCAAAGTGATTTCTGACAAGCGCGTGATATCTGCCAATAACAAACATATTCGTACCTGTTGTAAGAAGAACAAGGTCCTGATTGGGACTCCAGGCCATACAAGTCAGTCCACTGTCCACTGTTCCAACACACTCCAACTGTAAAACAACATACATGTAGCTTCATCAAGTTGGTATTTTAATTTCGCCCATGCAAAGCTCAGTCATACAGTAGACACATACTGGGGCACCATTCTATTGTGATTCCAATGTATGACTTAAAGACAAACATGTGAAACCCAATGGAAAACATAGCTAATACCCATGACCAATTGCTCCACCCACAGAAACACAAAGACCTGCCAGCCTGCTGTCTGCTATGCTCTCCTCCTACGGGTGATTGATTACCATGAAACTCATGAGAAACACATTGGAATGACAGTCTCTGATTGGCGATAAGGAAACCTTTCAGATATATTTCCTCCAAAGCAAATAAAAATTAGGAATCCTCTGACTAGGGAAAAAGGGAAGATACACTCAGGGGATATCTCCTCTTCTGCTGGGTGTGTTTTGCTAGTGTTTCCCCAGAGTTTCAACTATTGAACTGAGCTTTTGAATACACAACTCATATGGACTTAAATATATGCACAAGTGTGAATGAGCCCTTAGAAAGCTCCACAAAATGACGTCTGAATGATGTAATCCACTGATCCTTACCTCCTGAGTTGGGATGTTCCATAAGATGACATCTCCTGAGGAAGTGGCCACACACACAGAGTCCTGGTCGTACATGTACTGGGTATGATATAAGAAGTTAATCCTTACCTCCTGAGTTGGGATGTTCCATAAGATGACATCTCCTGAGGAAGTGGCCACACACACAGAGTCCTGGTCGTACATGTACTGGGTATGATATAAGAAGTTAATCCTTACCTCCTGAGTTGGGATGTTCCATAAGATGACATCTCCTGAGGATGTAGCCACACACACAGAGTCCTGGTCGTACATGTACTGGGTATGATATAAGAAGTTAATCCTTACCTCCTGAGTTGGGATGTTCCATAAGATGACATCTCCTGAGGATGTAGCCACACACACAGAGTCCTGGTCGTACATGTACTGGGTATGATATAAGAAGTTAATCCTTACCTCCTGAGTTGGGATGTTCCATAAGATGACATCTCCTGAGGAAGTGGCCACACACACAGAGTCCTGGTCGTACATGTACTGGGTATGATATAAGAAGTTAATCCTTACCTCCTGAGTTGGGATGTTCCATAAGATGACATCTCCTGAGGATGTAGCCACACACACAGAGTCCTGGTCGTACATGTACTGGGTATGATATAAGAAGTTAATCCTTACCTCCTGAGTTGGGATGTTCCATAAGATGACATCTCCTGAGGATGTAGCCACACACACAGAGTCCTGGTCGTACATGTACTGGGTATGATATAAGAAGTTAATCCTTACCTCCTGAGTTGGGATGTTCCATAAGATGACATCTCCTGAGGATGTAGCCACACACACAGAGTCCTGGTCGTACATGTACTGGGTATGATATAAGAAGTTAATCCTTACCTCCTGAGTTGGGATGTTCCATAAGATGACATCTCCTGAGGATGTAGCCACACACACAGAGTCCTGGTCGTACATGTACTGGGTATGATATAAGAAGTTAATCCTTACCTCCTGAGTTGGGATGTTCCATAAGATGACATCTCCTGAGGATGTAGCCACACACACAGAGTCCTGGTCGTACATGTACTGGGTATGATATAAGAAGTTAATCCTTACCTCCTGAGTTGGGATGTTCCATAAGATGACATCTCCTGAGGAAGTGGCCACACACACAGAGTCCTGGTCGTACATGTACTGTATCCCCACCAGGTGACTGTTGTCAGTCTCACACAGGTAACCTGCCTCCCGCAGAGATACACTACACAACATCTGTGGGAATCATAAGCATATTAGGATTAAAAGAACTGCCATTAAAAGAATGTGCAATTGTATTCTAGTATCTGAGCAATCAAAACAGAGAAATAAAGACTGTGAATCAAAAGTGCTCAAATGTTCGTGGTGGCTTTACATGCCCATTTTTTTCATATTTTGGTCACTTTGGCTTACACCAACTCAAAACCATGCAAATACTCCATTGTCCTTGAGAAATTGAATCCTTGCATACTTACTTGTTACATGTATTATTTTTACATTATGTCAGATCTACACTGCACAGCTAGATATGCAAGGTAAAAGTGCATGGTTCTCTTGTCTTGAAATATATGCACTTTTAACTCCGCTTGAGTTGTCCACAATTTTTCAATTTTTCAACTTTGCCCAACATTCAAGGAATAAAATGTAATTCTGGAATCTCTTCTACATTCTGCAGCTGGGTTAGGCTACCAGAAATAAGGGGAGTTAGTCGCAGCTTGCTTTAAAGTTGTAAATGCAAATGCTCCAAATGTGAGAAAACGACACTAATATATTAAGAATTAGTTACAAATGTTGATCTGAATGGAAATCTTAAAATTCAGAATATTTTCAGTCTTGGTGCCAAAAAACATAAAAAGTGAAAGGTTCATTATTCATAACCAGGATCTAATGCTTATGTACAATAAACAGCCGACGTTTAGGTGTCCATCTGTCACAATATTCAACTTCCTTATTTACTGTTGCCGAACAATCTATTTTTGTCATTTGTGTATATATTAAAGACAACTATCATTGTTGTATTATATATATGACAACACAACATTTGGAACCGCAAGTATGACAGTTCTTTATGTTTGGGACTACATTGTTAGCAGCAACACCTTAGCTGTAGAATTCTCCAAGCAGAGGTTGGCCACAGAGATAGATGTGGTCGGGACTTTTCCCGGCTCGCTCACCTCACCTCACCTCAAAACAGAACAGATTAAGATTTTTAAATGTAATCATTAAACACATTACAGACAATTTGTAACTAGGTGCAAAGTCTGTGCCGGGAGTTTGGAGTTTCTAACCGTGCGGCCGCGCGCCTTGAGAGTTTCCGGTCTGACAATAGCAGACCAACACAATGCACTTACTAAGTACATGTCTGTTTTCTGCTCCGTCATTTTCCCCATATAGCTGATGGAGCAATTCTGAAACACACTACTTTCTCAGTGACCCAACCTCTGCTTGGAGAGTAGAATAGCACCAGTTAGAATTGCCCTGCAGAAGGTGACAGAGGGCTGTTGGTTGTAGATAGATCCTGGTTGTGAATAATGTACAATCTTATCCAAATATTTACTTTTACTAAGTAAAACAAACTCACAGAGTGACTGTCTCCATCCAGAGCCACCAGGCCGGTGTCTGTACCAGCGTACACAGTACCGGTGTCGGAGTCCACAGCGATGCAGCATGGTGCACCCAGACTAGCAGGTATACACTCCTGATGGACACACTGGAGAAGCTCCAGGTTCTTCATATTTGATCAGCCTGGAATTCTGTACAAATACACAAATGTTGTTTATTATTCTTCATGCTAAACCCAGGGCTCGAAATACTTTTTTTCTGCATACCTGCACTGGTGCAGGTAACATTGAAAATTACCTGCACCACTCTGAATTTAGGAAGTATTGATCATATTTGTTCAGGAACCATTGCTACTTTTTTTCTTTTATACTTTATGGGTACTTACTAGTAACATGCAATGCAGCTATATAACAATCCACTTACACTTACATCATATGACATTTATGTATAAAACCCAGAACATGGACAAGTGCAGGTTAGGTGCAGGGAGACACCAGAAATACCTGCACAGCTCCAATTTCACCTGCACTAACCTGTATATGAAGGTGGTATTTTGAGCCCTGTAAACCCTTACAGTCCTACATTTTTAACATCACCAAGAAGAGTCTTACATTTTTAACATCATTACAGTGTTAGATTTAGACCTATGATACCCATATGTGTATTTTGTTTTATGTTGTGACCTGTTCTTATTTGCATAATTAATGCAAGAGTGTCATAATTCCTTTGTAGTAAATTACATACTTTAGACATGTGTAAGCTAGCTAACCCTTGCAGAAGGTTCTAACATGTAGGTAAATTATGGAAATAAGCACCAGGACTGTTTTGGGACGACAGCGCTAGAAAGGTATTAACAAGGAGGTTATATGCACAAAAAGTGAAAGATAATATTCCAGGTCTGAAGGTGGGGCCTCTTACTTTGGACGTAAATTAATGAGTTCAATACCGCAAAAATTGCACCATTGTCAGCTGTCTGAAAAAATCAGAAAACTGTTTAAAAGTTGTGATGATATATGAGAGTGACGGTGTTTGGGGATTTTTCGTCTATGCATGACTAAAAACCAGTTAACGTTAAAACCATGTTAACCATAAAATATTGTTATAAATATAACGTTCCATATTGCTGCATGATAAGCTCTTTCACATGTGAGAGATCAGAATGCATGTGCGGCGACATGTAATAATTGTCAAACTTTCAAAGGTCCTTGAAAAAGAAAACAGTCCTTGTTAATTTAAGTTGTTTCGACCATTGTTTTGATTTGCATAACAACATCCTGACATTTACTGCCTGGTTTTGTTTTTGTTCAGGGCCTTTACCTTTGACGTATTACCTAGAATTCCTGATGCCACACATGCATTCTGATCTCTGTAACAATATTAGTACACCGAAAGTTTGGTATTTAATACAAACTTCGGACTACAAATATTTCTGTCCCTAACTGGACTTGCCAGGAAAATTTTGAGTATTTTGTATTTGCTGAAGCAAGGCTACGCAGGTCACGGGTTCCTCACTGGGCTTCCAGTGACGAAAATATGTTCAAAATGGCGTCATCACTGGACGCCCAGTGACGAAGAAAGTTCGTCACTGGTTTCCCAGTGATGAATTGCTTTGTTCCAGTGATGAAGCTCTCTCGGCACTGGAATTCCAGTGATGAACCTTGACTCGTCACTCGGTTACCAGTGATGAACTCTGCTCGTCACTCGGGACCCAGTGATGAACTCCGCTCGTCACTCGGGACCCAGTGATGAACTCCGCTCGTCACTCGGGACCCAGTGACGAACTCCGTTCGTCACTCGGGGCCCAGTGATGAACGTCATTCGTCACTGGGCACTGAGTGCGGAACCATCGAGGTCACCGGTTCCTCATTGGGTTTTCCAGTGATCGGTGACTCTTGGGCACTGGACACCGAGTGATGAAATTATTTTGGCACTGGGCTTCCAGTGACCACGTTCTAATAGCACTAGAACATTCCAGTGCTGAGTTCGATGTGCAATAAAAACACCCTAATTCACATGTCGCCATAGCCATGTTACTGTTAGATTTGGTCCGGGAGTGTGAGGACTTGCATCTAGGCAACGTTAGTATAACTTAAAGTGCTAACTTTGAAATCCCCTCAACTGAAACGATGATTCTTTTTCTTCAGTAAACTGTATATTTGTCGTCACTGGTTTACCAGCTGAAGTTTCCTCATCACTGGAAAACTAGTGACGATAAATATTCCCCACTGGTAAGCCAGTGTCAACGCGACTTCATCACTGGATACCGAGTGATGAGAAATTTACCCGTGACCTCGGTAGTTTTGCTTTTGTGTTTGCTCAATGACACGCAGATGTTGTTTTGAACATGAGTATTGTTGATAAGCAGACTTACCACTTGCTGCGTGCCACGATTTCCCCATGTGTCCAGCAAACTGTCCTACCCCCCTCCCACAATCAAAAGCTTCATCTTACTTTTCTTCCAAATCTGGCAACATACCAACCACCAAAGATATGATTTTATCTCCATGAGATATTCCTGATAAGTTTATATTGTGGAAATACCAAAGGCAGTACTTACCAGTCGGATAAAGTTGTAGGAAAGAGTATCAAGTTCTCCCAGACATGGAGAAAGCAACAATGACCCATGGGGCAAAGGTCATCAGACTAGCTTACTCAAAAATGGGGAGGTGCGATCCTTGGCTCACCCATTATTAGGCAGATTCGATTATATCAAGCAAGGACATTCTATCCTTGTATCAAGGTTGTGTGGCCTCTGGGAACCCCAAAACTGATGCACGGTACAACAAAAAAATTATGATGAAATTATGAAATCTAAGTGGAAAAATTTGATCAGATTACATTTGCCAAGAGGGATTAATCTCCAAGCAGATCCTATGATAGCATATTAAAGATAGTAACGTTACTGTTACTGTATCAAAAGCTGCCAGAGGAGTGAAGCCACGGCAGCCTAGAACTTACATGGCAAATGCAACCTCTTGGCTGACTACACTCCTTGGCCAGTTTAGTGCTATCTTATGCCATTGTAAGATCTGCTTGGAGATTGAAGAGGGTTATCTTTTTGGTATCTTTGTTTGTGCGTGTGTGTGGGTATAATTATGTAACATTATGTGCATGTACGTGTGTGTATGTCATTGTGATTTTCGGTGTGTAGATAGCAAAAACGTTCTTTCAGGTTACCAAACCAACCCCAGCCTTTTATTAGTTGGCTGCTGGTAGGGGACTTAGGATCTTTGATCTGAAATCTAAGTGATAAAAAATAATTTAGTCAAATTAAGAGACAAATTCCTGTATTTCTCCAAAATGTTAGAAGTCAGGATTTGAACACATTCTAGCTATAAGAATGTGCTTCTTTGTTCAGTTTATCAGTATTCTTGTCCATTGTATAATATCATATGTGTAATTACTGTGTTGAAAATAGCAATACCAGTGATGCATTTGTTTTATTTGACAAAAATATCACTTTAGCTGAAATCTAAAATTATCCCTACCTACTGACCCTTTGTTTTACCATAACTGACAAAATGTTTTCTCAAGGTCTTCTGGCTGTCATTCTTCCATGCCACACAATAGTAACCAATCAAGCAATCACAGATAGAGTTGTCACCAGTTTTATTTATTTCCAACTGTCCACAATGACATTAGTACATATCTGGTTGACCACGATCTGTACACTACAAACTAACCCACATACTATACAGATCCCGAACTGTAGGCTCCACCCACAATACATGTAACCTCTGTAAAATAACCCATCAACATGGCCGAAGTTCTAGGTGACCACTGTCCTATGGCAGAAACCTGCCTGAAGAAATCATGATTTCTATCTGGCAAAAACATTCACTTATTACATTATTGAGAAGACCCCTTGGCACAATAAAACCTGGGCATGGACAGAAAGGTCTGGATATGCAAAAAAACTATTCTTTTTGTCAATGGATAGACTTTCATTTTCTGCATGCTTCCAGGTAGTGTATTTTACATAGGAAGAACACATTGTTTTTGTTGGTGTGTTCTTTTTATTTCTTCTTCTTTTGTCAGGAACCAGTCAAAGCTAAATATAGAATTGTATATTAGCTGTGCTGTTCTAATATGAATATGACTTTTTCTTTTTGGACTTCCACATAATACTAGAAGGCAAGCCTAACGGTATATTGTGTGCGAGTAGCTTGATAAAAGGCTACAGGGAAAACTTTCTACGTATTTGCGAAAAATGTTGCCTTTCTAGTTGTAGTCAACATATTTTCTGCAGAGCTAAGTATTAGTAAGGTACACTGTATTCACATTTAGATACAATCCTTTGCATGTATATACAGTTTTGGCAGTATCTTTTTCTTCACAAGGTAATAAAGACAAATATCAGAGTAGAATAAGTACAAGTAGAATAAGTACAAGTAAAATAAGTACAAGTAGAATAAGTACAAGTCTCTCTGCCTTCACATGACACCAGAAAAATAAAGTTCAGTATTCTTTTCAAAGAGTTTCAACCTTTCCACACTGCAACATTCAACAATATCAGCATTGTTTGTATTCAGCTCCTGGTCTAAGTTTTCAGCTCCAAGAAGGTGAGAAGAAAGACCCACAAAATTGTCACAATCAGGAATCTAGACAAATTTGTTGGGCAATTTTCTGTTAGCAGTTCAAACCAAGGTCTGATTTGGCCACATTACGGACTGAAACAATACCATTTGTCAAATCAAGATGTTCATATTTCACTCACACACACATGGAGTGGTGTGAAACATTCTGTTTCTCTTTCTTTAAACTTTACATCTATTTCTTACTACTCCTCTCCTCAGCCTGAATTTAGGTTTTAAAAAAAAACAGTTGCAAGCAAAGAAAGTACTAGTTTACAAAGTATTTATTTACAACATATAATATCAGACCTCAAGACATTCTCCTTTTTTCCTTCTCTTTTCAACATACACGTCTCATCTTCTACATTTCTTGAAAACCACCAAATCAGAGTTCAATACAGATCTGTCTTTACATCATTCAGATCCCAACACATATGCAAAAGATCTGTCTTCTTTCTAGGGTTGGCAATACAAACCAGGAAGCAAAAATATAGTTTATATAACAGGATTTTATAAATATGATAGTTTTACAGCTAGAAACACAGGTACATTTTGGTTGTTGTTGGTAACAATGACATATTTCTGGCTTCACCAATGTACAGGAGAAACAAAGTTTTATCATGGTATTAGAACAATGTAGCTGTTTCTTTGGGGCTGTTTCTTTGTGACCTCTTCCCGATTATTGATTCGTCTGGTGGAATTCTTTCATAAATGAGACCAGCTTGTCCACATCCTGAGTTGTGACAGCGTTGTACAGGGATGCACGCAGTCCTCCCACCGATCTGGAACACAAATATCAGCTTAGGTTAATTCAAAGATATCTAGGTCATAGTTGAACACGTTCAAAATGTCCGAGTCCTCACCACCTGACATCATCAAATTCTGTCAGCATGGAGCGAACTTAAAACACTGAGAGAGCCCTGAACTGTATGTATTATAGACATACATAAAATAAGTGAAAACTTGACTATGGAGTATATTCAGCAAAGTACAGTAGGCTTTACAATTTTTAATTTAGTTCTCATTTAGACCACGGCATGTAAATTTCATGGAAAAAAAACAAGATGGGTAAACAAACAAGATGGCTAAATTTTTAAAATAGACACCATAAACATTGTAAGAAGAGACAAAAAACATGGTATCACAGCCATTCATTCCTGTAATCAAGAAATACACTAAGTGTATTTTAAGTGACACTAGCGTGGTAGACCAGTGAACAAGTTGGAAATTTCCCTTATGGCTTCCATATTGGTGCCACCATTGCAATTATCCAACTAGTTTCACTTTTATAACTTCCATCATGGCTAGCTTTACTTGCTGTGGCCTTTATCTACTTACTACTCTATCATGCATAACATGACTGAAGTTTCCTTTCACTAAGAGGAGTAAGAGCTATCTAACATCACAACACTCACCTGTGGCCTTTCAAGGAGACGAATCCACGTTTCTGCGCCTCCTCCAGAAATCTCTTCTCCAGTGTCTCGTCTCCCGAGGGACTGCCGATTCTGAAGGGCACGTTCATCCTGCTGCGGGCGGGTTTGTCTACGGGACAGCTGCAAAAACAAGGAGATCTCCGTAAATAAACCTACCAGTGATCATCCACACATTTCAACACCTTTATCAGCTACAATAGTCAAGGTTGTCTAGGGCAAGTGAAAGTATGTGACTGTCATACCCCACATGCCTGATCGGGCAAGTAAGATTTTTCCACTAATGAGATTTTGATCTACTTGTAACTTTTTGCAGTCATGGCATCAAGCACGGGTTAACACAGAAAAATTGAGCCAATAATAAAAAGCAACTTTTTTTCAGTACAAATTTCATGATCTCTAGACGGTTTTGAACAAAAAGGAGAAAATAAGGGTGTGGTAATTTTTGGCAAGTCCAGAACTGCTCCTCCCAAACAGTTAGATTTTTCAACCTGAACGTTTTAACGGTTCTGGTCCGGTTTATACATATGCAGCACTGTCTGTAACTTCCACTTTCACCATATCCTGTCTTTGAACAACTATATACCAGGTACCAATATAAGGTATGGGACAACTTACAAGTAAAACTCGGGTAGGGAGTCGATGGTGCTGTAGAGAGACTCAGACTTTTTCCGATTGAGTTCCTCCATAGCTGCGGCCCCGCCCAAGTTCTTCAACCACTGGAACACCAGGCCCATGATGTAGATACTGGGGACAGGAAAAAGAAGAAGTTTAGAGCAAGTTCCATGTGTACTAAGTATGAAGCTCCAGTGATTTAGCACAATTGAAATATGAGTTTTTCATATTAATTATTTAAATTATGTCCTAATCATAATTGACAAACTGTTACATTGGTCTGTATGAAAGTTGCATACAGGTCAAAAATCATCAATTTTCATTCATCCATTTCTGGCTTATCCTCTTTCAAAGTTTGCAACTAAAATGCCCCCTGCAGTTCCAACAAAAACAGCAAGAGGGCCCAAAAATTATGTTGCTTCTTCTCTACGCTAAGCATTAAAAGACCTATCCACTAATGAAAAATCATGACCAGTTTGTCCAAAACATGAGATATCAAAATGGGAAGCTCAGCTGCAGTATTATAACAAATCATTAGGGGGCTCAAAATCTAATTATTCTCAGGTCTCATTGATCATCAACACCTATCAACAAAGATTGTACCAGTACTGTAATGCTGGTATACAGCGTACTGTTGTATTTGTTTTCCTTACCTCCATGTTGGAGGGGTGTTGAACATGGAGTTCATGCCAACTTGGTTCTTGTAATCCAGCACAGACGGACATTCCTTCATGGCACGACCAATCAGGTCCTCCCGAACAATAACCAGCGTGACGCCAGCACAGCCGATGTTCTTCTGGGCTCCGGCATAGATCAGTCCAAACTGCAAGGTAACGATAAAAAATAAATACATGGTTAGGGGTGGGTAACAGTACAGTAAATTCAGATACAGGTCAGGTTCAGGTCCAGAATATCAGGCCAAGGTCCAGACCTGAACCTCATGAGTCATTTGCAAAAACATGTAAATGTCAAATACTGAAAACCATTTCAGTACAAATGTACAAGTTTGACCAAACAAACATGGTAGAAATGACCCTTTGCTCTTGTCTCAATTTCTTTGCTTTACTTGTTTTCTTGTCATTATTTGCCTCAAGTTGTGAAAAGTGGGACATATCCTTTCAGTGGGTTGAACTCTGTCCATGGGACAATTTTTCTCAAATTATCATGGAAGCTCATCTGTGTTTGTAGAAATCTTTCTTCAAACACAAATGTATACACAGATCAAATTTTCACTGTCAGCTTTCTTAGGATCAATACTGTGGTCTTTGAAAATTTGATCCCTGTATACGTTTGTGCTAGAAGAAAGTTAAGCATATTGTAATGTAACAACAGATTTCCATTAAACACTGCAAAGCTCATGCCATTAGATCGGTCAGACGGGTATCTAGGCCCTAACAGAAACAAACACAGCGTATCACTGACCTTGGAGATATCCACAGGTCTGGTCAGGATGTTGGAGGACATGTCTGCGACTATGGGAACACCATTTGTCTCGGGTACGAACTGGAACTCCACACCATGGATGGTCTCGTTGGCACAGTAGTACACGTAGGAGGCCTCAGGGTTCAGGTTCCAGGTGCTGGGGTCAGGGATGGCTGGAAGTAACACAACAACAGTCAGTACCCGAACTACTGACCATTCAACAACACACAGAGTCATAATGACATACTAAGCCAGGAGGCCAGGGTTCTCACCAATGTAGCTAAGCAAAGGGGACTGTACGCAATGATTTGCATCATATTGTGAAAAGGAAGGTCAGGTTCAATAATGGGCCTTCTTGTGGCACGTTATGGTACTGCATTGGAGGTTCAAAGTTGGAGGTATCACTACAGTATGCTGTGATGTGGGCCCTTACTCTGTGCTTCAACCAGCAATGGGGAGTCGGGACTTTTCTGTTTTGTATCAAAAGTACAAAAAACTTCTTTCTGTGCTAAGAGGAAGAGTATTAGGCTGGATGCATCTTCTGATCAAGGAGGCTGATCCCTTGTTCTGATGTATGGGCAACTTAAACTTAAGCTAGTTATTTCAATGCACTATATATCTTGAACAAGACCATCACACACACATCACAATTATTTCCTTAAATGAACAAATAAATAAATGTGTTGAAACTCACTTGTGTACTTGTCCAGCTTGGGATAGACAACATTCACCTTGCCATATTTTTCCGCCTGAGAAGAAAAGAAAAAAGACAGCTCTGTACTCAAAGTTCAAATACTATTATATATCATGTACTACTGCTTCATTCTATGCAAATGTTCCACTGTGTAATGTTTAATGACGCCCATTATCAGCATTGCTTTAAACTGGCGGATATACAAACCGTTTACAAGTGGACCTTTCCTGTTTCCAACAATTCCAACAAGTTTACTGTCAGTACTGACCTCCTTGGCAGCCTTGGCTGACCAGGCGCCGGTGACAATGTAGTCAGCTGTGTGACCTTCCTTCAAGTTCAGAAAGTTGAGTGGGACAGCGCTGAACTGTCCGGTTCCGCCACCTTGTAGATACAGCACCTTGTAGTTATCTGGGATTTGGCTGGAAGGAAACAGAAGAGGTACTGGTCAGATGAGGTCAGCAATGAACCTGAAGAACAATCCTATATTCACTGTGGGGAAGTATGAACCAATACTCCAAAAATAATTTCATCAGGTTGGTGGATCATAGGATATAGCAGGGGGGATAGAAATTTAGCCACATTTGGGACTGTGTTTTTGCCACAAAAGCGCCACCTACATCATATAATGGAGAGAAGTAGAGCTCCAGATAGGAAGGTGTCTGATAGGCATCGAAACATCAGCAGGTGAGAACAATTGGTTGTGTAAAAGAAAATACCAATATCCAATAAACCAATACTACCCAGTGGAGTTCTACAACAGACCAGGGATGGAAAAGTTTCTAAAATCCTTTCGCTGTGCACTACCATGGAATCTGGTTGTGGAAGAACCGCCAACAATATCTCTTGAGGTCTATCATCCGTCTGTATATGAGGCCCTGGAACTCTAGTCTAACAACATTTCTGCTCTACATTTGTACTTGCATTGGACAAAATTCACGTAATTTTGAAGCAAAACTTACAGTAGCTCTCTCAGCAGATTCTCTGCGTTGTTGATGATCTTGCTGAAATCTGAGGACCGATGGCTCATTTCTGCAACAGGAAACACAAATTAATTAATTAGCATGTAGAAATATCATGTTGGCATAAAAAAATTATGAACAAATTGATGCATACGCAGATGTTTAATATGGCCATATAATAAATTCAACTTGACCCAACAAAGAATTATTTGACACTCAGGAATACATGAATTGTCTATCGTATCAATCACACAAGGCAGGATTCTCTAGTCCTCATTTTCTTTGCATATCAATTCATAGTTAGGGTATAAGTTTCTTCCAGATCTCTTCAGTGTCGCTGACGAAAGATAGTTGATGCTAGCCTGATTTCATCGCGCTTTTCAGGCCCCTCCTACATTGCGGAGTTCAGGGTTCTCCGCAGAATCTTTTAGTATAGTGGAGGGGCTGGCAAAAATAACTCGAACCAACATGATGCGCTTTCATGAAAATGGGTTCATTAAAAAATGCAATGACAGAGGGTGTCAAAAACTACAAGTATAATATATTGTTGTGATTCCTTTGTTGTGATTCCTTTGTTGTGAAGTGTCAAAACGACTATTGATTTGATCATTGCCCATTCACAAGTTTTTGCAGACAATGCCAACTGGAAAAATGATGCCACTTGACACAAAATCTGTGAATTTTCATCAATTTTAGCAAAACTAACCAAGAAAATAGGGAAGAAACCCACTAAATTTGAAAAGTAGTATAGTGGAGCTGGCTAGGAGTATAGTGGAGGGCCTCCGTTATTCCATCCTTTGGGGAGGACTCTGAAGTTGATGCTACCTGAACCATCTGACCATTCCAAAATCATATCCGGTTGCTGGAGTGCTGTACTGCTGTTTGGCACTACCCCAAAGTACACAACTTACCCATGACGGATATCCCCAGGTTGTTGTAGCTCAGCATATCCTTCTGGGCCTGTTCCAATACCTATAAAGACAGAATGTTAAAATTAGATAAATTGTATGTATAGGAATAGTACAGTGGACATTGAATTTGTATTGCAGTTGCAGGTGCAGCATTTTTACACTGCATTCATGACAGAACGAAAACTAGGTCACTGAGGAAAACAAGCAAAAGTTATTTATAGAATCAGCTCCCATTCACTTTTTCTCCCAAACCACACTTATCTAAGAAATATAAATATAAGATCAAATAATAAATATCATAAGTAGTGATAGGCACAGAAAAAATGCATCAGTTTTGAGAAGCAAAAGAACATCTATTTTCTATAATTTCCATGTTATCATTGGTTGAACTGCTAATCATGATTGACAGTCTTGTGTTTGCCACATTGGTCTGATTGTCGATCCATAATTTATTTCCCAAGCGTGAAAAAGTTGAATGACAAGTGTCAGTGTGTCTCCCAGATGTTCATGACCAGGTGCGGCAGCGCCCCCATGCGGCTAATGTAAACATGCTGTAGCGTGAATGGAAAATCCCACCACGGCTGTGGAAAATCCCATTCAGACGAGACAAGAATAGCCGGCTGAAGACTCAGCAGCCTTTCCGCGACGTGTCCACGCCGATTAGACTTATGTTTAAGACTCAAAATCCTTACAAACGTCACAGAAAAATAGTGTATGATGCAACACTCTCACCTGATGTCATTCCACATCGACAAACGCCTTAGAATTAAGCCTCGGGCGGTTTGGCTGAATGGATACAACCAAAATCGCGCGTACACGTTTGCGATCTAACGTTTACGTTTTTATCATCAAGACATTTATATAAGTATCATATCGTCAACTTACCTCCTGAGGAAGCTTGGCTGGCCCTGGAGCAAAGTTAATCACTTGATCACGATTCATGATTAGTTAGGGATTGAGTTGTTGCGTCTAGAGAGAAGCACGTGAAGTCCACCTCGGAAGGTTTGCAAACAAAGTAGGACGATCATGAAGCGACGGCGGTTTATATACCCCACCGGCTAATTTGCATAACTATGCCAGCATCCTTAACGGTGATTGGTTGGACGTTTAGCGTAGGCTTGTGATTGGACAACGTCATAGGTGTTCACGTGGTGACAGCGTGGCCGTCTGAGCGGTTCGCAACATGACACGAGTGTCGGATAGGCGCGTGTTGGCTGCTCTCCAAGCAGACGTTTGGCGTTTTATCGAGCTTTCTATTTTGTACCGTTTTCTCTCGGCCTGGGCAAAAAGAAAACGGTACAAAATAGTGAACCCAATAAAAACGCATTAGAACGTCATGTAGTAACCGGAGCCTAAAATGATCTAAGGTGTTTCCTTTGCTGCATTCGTATATGTATATAGTTGGACATGATGTCTGCTCGCAGCTGCGTTATGACGCACTTATTTTACCGTAGCTGAGTGACGTAATAGAAATTACCAGTATGCTCTTGGTATATAGTGGAAAATTTGGAAAGGCCGTCGACACCAACAGCTGTCAATGTCACTGGCTCAGCATATGACTGATGTGGTGCAACATACAGATGTGATTGAATAGCTGACTATTATCACATTCGAGGAGAAATAAAAACATTGAGTAAAAACCAATGTAAAAAACAGAAATACGTCATTGAGTATGTGGCCTATCTACGGTCTTTTGTGTGTATACAAGAGTGGTCTTCATGTAAATAACTCCAGTCTTTCTTATAATGACGTCATAGGTTGGACACGTCAACGTCTTTGATCGGAACAACATTTTTGGCACGAAGAACAACGTTTCACTGGCTGGAAAAATACTAGTACTATACCAGGGAAAATGTTCGCATGATTTGACTTCGCGGTAAGGCCATATGTGGCCTTATGTTGATTTGATTACATGTATACATGCATACAATATGGATGACATCCGCTGGGAATCCAAAAACTGATGCGAGCGTGCGAACAAAAAATAGTTTGATATAAAAAGTTGCCTTCATTATGAAATCTAATAAGTAGTAAGGAAGGTTGAACAAATGACTGGACACACAGGATATATTAGTAGTATATCGAACAATTTTTTTTCTTTCAGTTTCACATTTCATTCAGCTTGTATTCTATTCAACATTAGTATACGTTTTCCGATATTTATTTTTGCAATCCACGGCATATATTTGCATGCTTATTAAGTTATTTTGAAGCTGCTTTGGACGATTTAGATTAGTACGGATCATTTTTTCTTTCTTTATTGGAAACGGCCAAAAATGAATGCGCGCGTATGTCATGCATATAATCAAATCAACATGGCCTAAGGATGAAATAGAGCATTCGCGTAGCCTACATAGCAGGCTCTCTGGGCCCTTTTTCCTTGATAAACTTTTGCTGGCCGTTTCTTTTTGTAACGTGTTTGTTTGTGCTGTCGGCTCTGGAGGCTAGTCTTTGTGGTTGTTTCAAGTTCGAAGTTTTAAACTGCCTGTCAAGTTTGTTAATTAATATTTGATCTTACATGTGATGTCCCACAAATATTAGTGCATTTAAAGGCAACCTAAGCAATATTAGATCGTTGAAAGTGGTAATAATCTGGATAAGGCAATCTCTATAATTGATCATAATTGACATTACTGTATTCTCACATTTACATCATTTCATACTTTGTGTGGTTAAAAACGGCACAGAAACAAGTCGCACGAGGATTTTGGGGGGTTCCAATAATAAGGAATATCCTCGTGCAACTTGTCTCCGGGCCGTTTTTAACCACACAAAGTATGAAATGATGATGTAAATGTGAGAATACAGTGCAGTAGATGTCAATATTATTGGTTCGCGACAGTGGTATACGTTATAACGTTATGTACTGCTTCAAATGAACTTCAGTGCACAACCCTCCTTCACTCTCCATATAACGTTATACCATGTGGCAGGCCGGGCAAGCAGGTCGCCGAACCCACGACGGCGAGTAAGACTGTACGTAACGTTACATTGAAATTAACTGTCTGCCCGAGGCAGATGGATGCCAGCTTGGGGTCACGCGGGTAAGTTTAATACCAATACGGCGTATCGGTACAAACCGGTTTTTCTTGTAGGACCGGATCGGTCCGGAAAAACCGGACCTGCAAAAAATTATTCTCCAAGCACTACTACTATATCTCTACTTGGAGACTAAAAATACAAAATGAGTAAACCGGATATACATTGCATATTGGACCGATTAGAAAATGAACAGATTATACCAAGGAGCTTTTATCAGATAAAAGATTGATTATACCGACACTACGGCGGCAGGCGTTCACGTATCATGAGGCTTTCGGTCCAAGAAAATAGCAAGAGTTGTGTCGAAGAGGAGAGTTGTGTCATTTTATATCAAGTTTCTACGGTCGTTCACGTTGAAAAAGTTTAATATCAAACCAGCGAACTAAAACGCATAATATCCATCATCCTCCTATTAAACGCCCAGTCCCCAACGGCATTAGCCTATGTGACACGACTGTGGTCCCTCTGCGTAGGAGAATGAATATCCATATACATTATGGGATGATTGACAGCTCCGCACGGTGAAACAGGTGAGTTATGTCCGGGTCACAGGGGTCAGGTGGTCAGGTCACGTGACCACAGGTAAGTGGGCTCCGCCCTGCCATGAAACAGTACAGGCTGCACCGTTAGCGGGACCTATACCACCCTTACCGTCCTCTAACCGACTCTCCAACGTCTTCTTAACTCTAATCTTCGCGTTGAAGTCCGTGGTAAGATCAGTCGCTTCTGCTGAACGTACGGAGGGCTGGTCGGAGCAGCGTTTTGATTGGTTATTGTCGGGTTGTTGTTTTCAGTTCCGTTACTGCTGTGGTGTGGAGCTGTGACGTCAGGCAAGGTTTGTACCGGCTGTGGTTCATGGTGTGCTCTGAGCTTGTTCCGTTCAGAAGGCGTTTGTTGTTGATATTGTTGTGTTGTTGTTTTTTTTTGTATATACTACTGTAACTTTGTGTGTGTGTGTGTTTGTGTGAAAGTATGTGTGTGTGTGTGTGTGTGTGTGTCTATGTGTGACCAGTGTGTGTGAGTGTCTATGCATTTGTGAACCGTAAAATGTGTTTGTGTGTGCATGTCTGTGCATTTGTGTGTGTGTGTATGTACGTTTAACTGTTATGTGTTTGTTTGTAAATGTTATGTATGTATGTCACTGTGTGTGTGTGTGTGTGTGTGTGTGTGCACATGTGTGTGTGACGTGGCTGTGTCTGTGTGTGCAAGTGTGATTGTGTGTGTGTGTATGAATATATGTGTATGTGTGTGTTTGTGCGCGTGTACGTGTGACCATGAACATACATTATATCGATGGCAATATTGACCAATTGAACTTGTACCCCAATATCCCTCAAGAACAGCCTAATTTCGATACCCCACTGCCATGCATGAGACACCTTAATTGGCAGAAATTAAGGAGGGTCTGCATGGGGGGGTCTTGGTAACGCTTAACGGTGAATTCAGGAGGCCCGGTAACGGTTAACGGTAAATTCAGGAGGCCCGGTAACGCTTAACGGTAAATTCAGAAGGAGTTACAAAACATAACACCGTTGAAAGTAACATTGACGTGCATTCCTATTCATACAACGCTAGAGTAGTTATATCAATGGGGGAAAATATCCGACTAATGACAAAGCAAAAGGTGCCCAGAACCCGGAGGAATGACAGGGACATTGTCCATGACATCTGTAAATTGACGGAGGTAGAGTTCCCGGCCCGCCACAGAGACGGCGGCAGCAAATTTCTTATGGAGGGATTGAACTATTGTTTCAGCACATGGAGCGCCGAAGGCGCGAAGCATCCCAGGGGGGTCCGGGGGTATGCTCCCCCGGGAAAATTTTAAAATCAAGACCCTCTTAAATGTTGTTTCCTGCATTTTCGGCAAATTTTGCCGACTGACTAAGCTAGGTTGATTTTGACATTTTCATCAAATTACACAATGATTATAGCTCCACCCCTGACATATTTTACCATTTCAAGCTCAGAAGGCAGGAGACGTTGCAATATAAGTCCGGCAAAATTAAAATCTGGACCGTCTGAAACGCCATTTACTGCATTCTGAAGGACACCTTTTGCTGTAAGACGAAGCTAAATTAAATGACATTTTATTTGAGAGAAAAGTTTTTTTTGTGCCTACCCACGCCCCTAAATATTTTCACCATGTCATCGTGAGCGCCAAAGGCGCCAGCCGTCGCAAGGAAGGTCCGGAGAAACCTCATTGTCTGCATTCTAGGAGTACTTTTTGCCCGAAACTAAGCCAAGTTTACACTGAAATCTGTATGAGTGATAAAGTTTTTGAGTGCGACGCTTCCGCAACAAATTTTACCCTGTCTAGAGCCGAAGGCCGGGAGGCTCGGAGAAAATTTTGAAATCTGGACCCTTTGAAACGCCATTTCCTGCATTTTCCGGGGTTCTATCTGGCATTTGACTTCGTGTGTATAACGGGTTACGAAGAATTTCTTGGTAACGCTTAACGGTGAATTCGGGATAGCAAATAACGGTTAACGTTGAATGAAAACGACCAATAAAGCTTCACGAAGAATATACCGATAACGATTAACGTTAAATTAGAGAGGGTCGGTAACGATTAACGGTGAATTAAAATGGCTCGTAACGCTTAACGGAAAAAGGCATGCAGACCCTCATTAAGCTGTACGGCAGTGTAAAATCTCTGTACTTGGTTAAGCTTCTGAAATGCTATAAAAAGCTTTTACTTTCCCATGTGACAGCACGAATTATGACCTCATGTAACTCTGATGTAAACTGGATTCAAGCAGCCTGAGCATTTAAAAATTATAATGACATTTCGCCCAAACCTGGCCAATTACATAATGTTTTAAAACCACCTGTTAAAAAAAATCTAGCTAGAATCTGGCTCACAAATTAATTTAACTGTTTTTATCTTTGCATCATGAACAGGGCCAAAGTCTTCAACAGTATCACGTACATTAATCGATCATGTCCATGTACTTTGCACCCTTGACAAAGATTTCAAATCTTCATTCACATTCCAAAAATTAGACAGGTTACGAGTACTCGAGTGCGCTCACACTCAAAATGGCTTAATTAGCTATTTGCTTGGCTTTTCAACTTGAGCGGACTGATGACAACCAAGTACAAAGCACTGAGATGTTTTGGTGGGGGACAGTACTATAGTAGTGACCAGGATTTCTTACAGAGCTCTAGACTTCACTTCAGGCAGCTATACAACTTACTATTACACAGAAATCCTGGCCACTACTATCCCCCCTACCAAAGCCTCTGCTTGGAGAATATGAGTACAAAGTAATACTTTGATGTGTACAGTCCTCAGGTAAGCTATCAGTATCAAAAATATCTGTCTGGGACTACTACAATGTATTTCCCCAGTAAGCTCTTTCAATAAAGCCGAGACAACAAGAAATCACAATGACTCAGTATATAATATATAACTCAATTTCAAAGTGTCCTTCAAACTTCAGAGTATACCATCATATGACATCCTATCACTCAGAATCAGTTGTGATTTATTGGACCGAGATACATTTGAATCTTTGGGGCATAGATAGAAAGGTTAGCCTATGAGTAAGCCTCAGTACGCTATACGAGACTGGCAAAATTTTATACTGGTAGCTTTCTGCCATTAGGGTACAGCATCATGTACACAAAATGTACATTTATATGTCTGCCAGTTAAAAGTGGGGCACTGGAAAGGTTGTCTATTGGGGTGCCAAAGGTACAGCTTGATCTACTATAGCTAGTAATGTTTTTGTTCTGACATGGACATTCTTTTAATACTCACCAGGTTTGACCATGAGCAACTCTGGACGCTTCCATCGGGCAGCCCGAGATGGATACTTAGACCTACTGAAGGAGGCCACTCGGAAGGACTGTAACGAACGGGATGAACTTGGAATGACGCCGACCTTGTGGGCTGCATACCATGGCAACCTGGATGCACTGAGACTGTTAGTGAGCAGAGGGTAAGACATGTTTTTGCAATAAAGTTTTCTCGGGTTTGCATGATACATGTCAGAGCTCAAAATACCACCTGCATTTGCAGGTTAGTGCAGGTAAAATTGGATCTGTGCAGGTACAGTCAAACCTGCCCAAGTCGACCACCCGGGGGACCGGGAAAAAACAGTCGATTTGGACAGGTGGTCGCTGAGAAGAGTATCAACTCAAAACATGCCCGATGCAAAGTATAAATGGTTTCCGTTGTGTTTAATGGCAAATAGCAAGCACACTGCACGCACGCAAAGAAGCGAGGTCTTTAATGTCAAATACAACACGCACACTGTAAGCTGTAAATTTAACCCCAAGCTTTTATCGAGCTTTTATTCGATACAGTGTTCTAAAGCTCAATATTTTGATACTGCTGTTACCATACAAGACTTTATGCGTTCTTGTGTTCTTGATCGCCTTATCTGAAATAACTACGGTGCACCTTTCGAATTCGATGCCCGATAGCGTACTTACCCACTGGTGAATGTACAGTACAGTTGAACAAAAGCACTCACACAGATCTTTCTTAAAAGGTATGAGCTACACAGATCTTTCTTGAAAAAGTATATATTACGTTTCAGCATTCGTTCACCTTATGATGATATAGATTTAAAAAAACAACTTCTGTAACAACTAGATTCGGATTTTCTTACAACGAAATTTCCTCCCATATTACAGTAGACTGCCCCATTGACCCACCCATTGACCGCCGCCATCTGTATTCTAAACATAACATCGTAATGGCAGTCAAAATGCGACGCAAACTGGCCGATTTCGGCACAAAATCGCGCTAGTTATCATAAAAAATCGATGAAAACCTCAATTTTAAAAATGATGCGGTCGTTATGGGTCCCAATTTGGGCCGGTCAGGTGGTCGTTGGCCAGGTCGTTGGCCAGGTGGCCAGGTGGTCGTTGAGAAAAGGTCGCTTAATGCTTACGTCAATGGGAAAAAAATTCGGGACCAAGAAAAAGCGGTCGAAATGGCCAGGTGGTCGCTGAGAAGAGGTGGTCGCTCGGGCAGGTTTGACTGTATTTCTGATGTCTACCTGTATCTAACCTGCACTGGTCTATGTACTGAGTTTTATACATTAATGTCCTGTCATGTAGGTGTACATGGATTGTTATTAGCTGCATTGACTTTTACCACCTATAAAGTATAAAAGAAAAAATAGAAATAGTACCTGAACTATTTTAGTATGTTCCATACCTTCCTAACTTTAGAGTGGTGCAGATAAAATTTTTCTGGTGCAGGTTATCTTGAATGTTACCTGCACCAGTGCTGAGGTATGCAGAAAAAAGTATTTTGAGCCCTGCGTGTATATTAAATAAAGTACGACAAGGGTATTCCGTATTGCCCTCTGTTCCAGCCTTTGAGTGGGTCGGATGCTTTTTGGCTTTCGGATGATCCTACACTCGGTCGGGCCGTACCTCGGGCGATACAGAATACCCAGTGTTGTATTATGACTGTATGTGGTATTTGGAGTCCTGAATATCCGTCTGTTGTCCATAGGGGTGACCCTGACAAGACAGACTACCAGGGCAGCACAGCGCTGCACCACGCGGCGGCTAACGGACACATCAGCTGCCTCACCTTCCTGGTGCAGTTCGGCTGTAACATCTGGGGGCTGGACAACGACTATCACACACCTCTGGATGTGGCTGCCATGAACGAGAGGATGGACTGTGTACGCTATCTGGACTCTGTGGTAGCTCAACAGTCCAAGATGAATGCAAAGGTACTGACAATTTTGACACTGCCAAAACTTTAATCATACCTGCTACAATCAGTTGATAAGAGGGTGATCAATAAATTTGTGGCTTAACCCAGAAATAAGGTGCAGAACTAAAATTTCAGAGTATAATCATTAAGTATATTTTAGACCTTAATTATATTTCTATTATTAATTCCTCATCAAACATTTGACAGCCTGAGGGTCTTTGTAGATTTCATGGCATGATGAACACGCCCCACACAGGACATAAGAATTTTCTTTTACACAACCAGTTTATCTCACCTTCTGACGTTTCGATGTCTGTCAGACATCTTCCTCAGAGCTTCTCAGGAGTTCTGCTTCTCGCCGCTATATGTAGCAGAAGTAGGTGGCGCTTGATGTCTGACAGACATCAAAACGTCAGCAGGTGAGATAAACTGGTTGTGTAAGAGAAAATTCTTATGTCCTATGATCTACCAACCTGATGAAATTATTTTCGGAAGTAAGAGAAACACCCCACACAGTTCCCAGTTCACCCTTGTTGTTCTCACCTCTGTATGAAACATGTAGTTTTTAGATGTCCTACTATTCGGAGTCTATCTACAGTATAACCTAGCCTATAAAGCATTGTTAACTAAAAATTCTGTTATTCCTTCTTTACTTCATGTAGGTTGTAAAGAAACTGAAGGACAAACAATTTAAGGAGGCAGAGAAGAGGATTAAGAAGTTCAGCAAGATGCAGAAAGAACAGGTAAGAAACAACGAGCATTGTCAAGTTTGAAGTCAAGACATTACTAAGTGTCAGTGAGTAACTAGACCAACTGATTACTACCAGGATACTTGTTTTCCTAAAAATAAATTTTTTTTTGCTGCAAGAAGCCTGTTGGTGACTAGAAAGCTTTTGACAAAATTATCACATTGAAATATATCTCTAACTTAAAGGTTGTGCAGTTCCCATATGTCACTGTAGTCGCTCTCCTGACCATCAGGAGGGTGTATAATTTGTACAAGACCCCTACTACTATGTTCATTGCATAATATTGATGATAGTTGCTTGTAAGTTGTACTATAAGTAATCTGTGTATATGCCCAAGTTGTATAAGTCAACTCATTGGGGACATAACTAGTCTGTCCATGTTCCCCACAATGAGAGGAGATTGACAAAGATGTCTGTTATGACTGTTCATTTCTGTAGGAGCGCCGTGTGGAGAAGTATCATGTGAAAGAGAAAAAGTTATCTACATCTGAAGAAAACGGTCCGGCGCCAGCTGCCCCACATCGACGCAGCTTCCACCCAAACACTCACATGAACTTCTCCGAGGCCACTGCGATGTCCAAGAAAAAGGGCATACCCAAGAAGATAGCCGATAAGAGAAAACAAAGTGATTCTGCTGGTGCTGTGTTTAAGGTAATTTTACAATTTTAGGTATATTTAAGGGAGAATATGACAGCCAAGTTAAAAGAGGAGCTCATTAACGTGAATGCCTCGTAAGATGATTCAATGCTCAATAATATCAAAAGGTTGTTTGGCCTGGGTACCATCTGGGTAGTAGTTTGCTCCTTTGTTCGCATCTGCTTCCTGTCTGGAGAACTGTACGTGTATTTTCAAATCTTTTTGGTGGTGATGACAGTTAATGAGTGAATTATTAAAGGAAATGGGTTCCAGAGCATTTGTTCAAACAGAAATTCTGTTACACCTGTTCAAATACAGTTAACCACTTCAAGTTTCTTCTGACTAGTGGGGAGCTTGTTTAGCAGGATTAAACAATTACTAAGGGACCAATCAGTGCCCTCATCCAAAATTACGATTAGAATCCAATATCCCAGGTTTTAGAGATGTCCAAGTGTATAAAAATTGGAGCGTACTAATCTCTGGATGGTAACCAGGCTTAAGGGTGTATGTTCCTTGAATTATACTATAAATTCACCTGGAGTCCAGCTTAGTTCACTTTGGTCCGCCTTCAAAGGTTAGCTACCCTGCCAAGATGTTAGTAAGGTGTAGTGACCTTTAGGAGTGGACTAAAGCAAACAAGGCTGGACTCCAGGTATATATGGTAAGATGTAATCGGATAATGTTGAATGAATTTTAGCACTTTTAAATGAATTTCATTATCTCTCTCAGGTCAGCAGCATAGAGGATGGGAAGCGCAGCATCCGTTCTCTGACTGGAACCCGGATGCTGCAGGACCAGAACGTCCTCCTGGGGAACCCTGTCTCCGCCAAGGGTCAAAGGTCTTCTGTTACTGACATGTCAGATGAAGAAGATGACGATTCCCTCTCTCGTGCTGTCAGTGAACCAAACTTCAACTACAGGTGCAGATCTTTTTATTTGATGTACTACTTAAATTTTACCAGCGTGAGGATTATTTTCCTGATGTTTGAAGGCTCTGCACAACTAGCCTGGAATCCAGTCTTGTTAGCTTTGTTCCGCTCCGGAAGGTCGAGAGTAACAAACTTCGGGATCAGAACAAAGCTAACAAGACTGGATTCCAGGTTAGTGCACAACTGGTATTGTAATAATGTAAAGAACTGTATAATGTAATAGGTGTATCATTGTAAGTAAAGGAGGGCGCCCTAACATGGAACGCACCCAAACATGGCACTGTCAAACACATATGAAACTATCATACACATAAGAATCTACAGGCTGCACCTTTTTTCTTGTTGACTGATAACTGCACAAATTAATTGAAGTTATAATGATTACTAGTACATAACGAGGGTGCCCTAACATGGAATGCGCTCGAACATGACAGATTTTTTGCTACACAGATTTTTTGTCATACACATAAGAAACTTGTCAATGAATAAGTTGAGTTGCACCTTATTTCCCGTTGACTGATGATTTATTAATCACCTGTCGTACTTTGAGTGACGCACACAGAAGGGCAAACTTTTAAAACATAATGTCCTTGATACCGTCACCAGGGATGGCAGTGACACCCAGAGTACCATACTGGACAGACCTGGTTTTGGGAACATCGTGTTTCGCCAAAACTACCCGACAGCAGCCATGTTTTCTCTGCCTGCGGGACAGCAGAACGGAGGACAGGACAATGATCAGGTGACTCTCCAGCATCCATCTCTTATTCTCTTACATACTGTTACAGAGAGCCTGTTTTAAAATGGAAATTCTTGTCATAGTTTTTGTTCCTAAATCTTTTTGAATCCTAAATACTCTAAAATATGAACGCCAAAACTTGATTTCTAATTACAATTATCCATGATGATTTTATGTAATTACATATCAAAATTTTGGATGGTTGGGGTACTTGTATGTTATTTGAAAAGACTCTTGAAAGAAGTGCATTGAATTCATGCCATGATCTGGTCATGATAAGGGACTGTACGATATTTATCAGGGGGGGAGGGCTGGTGCGTTAGGGGGGGAGGGCCATGTCAATTTTTTTTGAGGTGGGGGGAGGGCCATGATAATCTTTTTTGAGATAGGGGGAGGGCCATGTTAATTTTTTTGAAAGAATAGTTTATACTATTTTTTTGTTTTGATATCTTGACATGGCCCTAAAACTGATAAAATAAGCCTTCTGAATAGACTAAAATGCAAGAGCTTCCGGGCTTCGCCCCCCTAAGTCCCCCCAAAAGTGGCACTGCCCTGGACCAGCGTTCCCGCCAGGCATACGTCATTCCGTCTTGGGACTTATTTTTTCTGGAAAGACGCACTCGGCTCGGGTGAGTGTGTCCACAAAAAATCTGAAAGAAAGGTGTACAAAATGTATCTGGAATCTCTTTAAAAATCTATCTTTATAAGAAGGAATCCTACCTTTACAATTTATACTGGGGCGGAGCGCGGCACGTTTTAGATATATTGGTAGCCGCCCGTGTCGCCTGGCAAGTTTCATCCCCAACAATTTACTATTAAACGGTTTCCTCAACAACGGTGCGCGGTAATCATGCGAAGAATCCAAAGCTATAAACTTTTTTTTTTTTTTTTACAACATTTCTTTTGTTTCAAAAGGGCAAAATTTGCGGCAGAAAAGGGGCCGCAATATTGTTGTCAAGCGTCGATCGAGTCGGCTGTGCACTCCGTGGCACATGGCGCGGCACGCCCCCCTCCCCAGACGGACGGTCGATCGCAGCGCCCAGCACGTTGGGACGTCTTTTATGGCTACTCCTTCAAGGCTACACTGGCACTGATCACTGCAAAAGACGCAGCAGATCGCCCTCCGTCGTATAATGTACATTTGTATAACGTTCTTGGTCTATGTAAAAAAAGAAATCCAGCCAAATATTTCACGCCGAAAACGGGGTTACCTGAGGTCGCAGGAAACGAACGCACGCTCCTGGGAAATGACGGCGCGGCCCGCCCGTGTAAAACCCGACCAATTTAATTAATTTGAGTAAAATCATCGGGCAAAATAGAAAAAAACACAAGGTGTGATGGCGTCGTTATTCTATCCTCTGGAAAAAATACTAGTATTTGATGCGGGAGGACGCACCATCGATCGCACGAGGTAGACATTTTTTACTCAATGCCGGAAGAAAATTGGCAGGATTTTTCCATGGGCTGACAAACTCACTGGCTAGAGCCCTGTTTGGAAGCATCGATAACCCAAAATTTTCATATAGACATGACTGGACAATAACACCCGGGCCAGATCACGGACGGCTGATTCATAGTTATAACGTATTTTTGAGGAAAGGACGGACGTCGATTACTGAATAACGGGAGTAGAAAAAGGCAAACGGCATCCAATCTCAAGGGCATGATTTTCCTCTCAAATTGCAGGAAATTCTGTTTTAGAGGGTTTGAAAATCCAAATTTTCCCAGGGGAGCATGCCCCCGGACCCCTGCCCCCGACGCTGTGAAAAAATCCTGGCAAGAACACTGGCTATACCAGGTGGACGCCGGGCGCCCTTGTGCCCTGACATCTATAGTACTTTAAGATTATTTTATCGGTCGTTTTTCTACCCTTTTAATGATGCCTGTCGGGGGGAGGGCCATGTTGATTTTTTGGGGGTGGAGGGGGAGGGTCACGTAAAATTTTTTTGAGATGGGGGGGAGGGCCATGAAAAAATTTTTTGATCGGACTTCCAACGCACCAGCCCTCCCCCCCCCGATAAATATCGTACGGTCCCTAATGTTTGATGGGTGTTGAATCTGTTATCACATAGCTAGGCTTCCTTGGCATTGTTTTACCTCGCTAAGCAGACTGTTGTTGAAAATTCAAACACCAGATATGGACTTTGAAATTGCTGTAACAATCTTTTATTCAAGGACACCAAATATTCAATGGAATGTTGTTAAGCTATCATCTTTGGAAGAATCTATAATAAGAAATTTGTTTTTTGTCCTTTTGTATCAGATTGACAGGTTAGACTCCATAACCACCATCCTGGCTGCACAGGAAGCTTACGACCACGACCCAGCCACCGGCCTGGTCAACAGCGGCAGCGGGCTGTCCGCAGACCGACCTTGGGAGGACGACGACCTTGACCTTGAGGACGAGCTGAACGGCAACGCCTCCTCCCCACTCCAGTTGTTCCTGAGCATCCACAACCTAGCGGAGTACCTGCCCATATTCCACAGGGAACAGATCGACCTGGATGCGCTCATGCTGTGCACGGATGAAGACCTGAAGAGCATCAACCTTCCTCTTGGTCCACGCAAGAAGCTGATGGATGCTGTGACCAGGCGGAAAGCCGTGTTACACGAGCCGGGATCTCTCGAGGACACTGCATTGTGATTATAGCAACTCAGAGATTACACCTTTAACCATAATTGATTTGTTGATGGCTGCAGAGTTAGACTATTATTACTGGCTAGCCTGGATTCCAGACTGTTTCCAGAGCCCTACTTAGACCCTGAACAATAGGGGGGAACCCTTACTCAGAATGACTCTTGTAGAATTTCCTTGGGGACATGTTTGCCCAAGGAGTTTGCATGTGTAGGCCCAGGAAACGGTCTGGCATCCAGGCTAGCCCTTTGGCCTGATTGCCCCAGGCAAGTGAAAATGACAATCTAAGGCAAGTGCATCATGTCCTCTTGTACTAATGGCTGATGGCTGATCGGGCCAGCATGATTTATTGCAACATTGGTCCACCAGCTTAATTGACTAAATTGTGCAGAGCTAAAACATTGTTACATACATTTAAGTGCCTATGTGACTGAAAAATAAAAGGATATCCTTGCTGGGGGTATAATTGCATAGAAATGTGTCATCTGAATTTTATCCCAGTAAAAATTTGATTCAGCTAACTGGAAATGACCATTAGTGTTTTTATAAAAACTTGTCAATCCTGGGATATTGGTGCTGTGATCTCAGACAGGAAGAACAGTGTAATGTTGCACATGATTAACACTTGGAAAGCTAAGGACACATCAATTCTATTAGGTGATTCTCTGATTTTTTTCCTAGAAAGGTATGAAGCAAAAAAAGCGTAATACATTTTTGTATTCTAATCTGATGCCGGTACCATCATTGTACAGTAGTATGTGACTCGTTTGCTAAGAATTATAAACATAACTGTCATACAGTTTTTATGTATGTTTCACTATTCATTGCCGTCATCATTGCCATATATTGCATATTGTAAACTAGGTCACTATTACTGTAAGATTTCACCTTGTCAATTGGGGTAAAGGAATCTCTATATCTTTCTATTCTCCTCTCTGCTCTCTATGCAAGTATATAACAATTGTAAGAAAGAAAGAGATGTATATATGAATATGTATTATTTAGTGTATGGTACTATGTTGATCTTTACTTCATACAGAGCGCTACCATCATCTGCAAAGATGGAAGGATGCCTACCATGGTACAATGTTCAACTTCCTTGCGACACAGTTTACATTCCAAAGTTACTGGTCATTATTGATCCTAAAGAAGGCGAAAGAGGTTGTTGAAAATTTGATCCATGCGTTCCTTTCAAAAGAAAGTTTTGTATTGTAACCAACACAGATGAGCTTCCACGATGATTATTTAGTTTTAGTTATTTTGTACTAAGGATCTGAAGTTAGCCTAACATTTATGCCTGAATGTAGCATACTTCAATGACAGACTGCCTAATATGTAATACATGTATTTAATGGAGAGTGTTGACATTCCCCATCATGCACACCCTACCCTGGGAAAACGCAGACTCCTTACGAGGCACGCAAAGTTTACCGATCCCTACAACACGCACGCACGGGACACCCGCCGCCTAACACCCGCCGGCCCTCGAACCAGCTTGGGGACCGGCGTAAGTGGGGCAAGCTGGTAGTGGGGCGGGTGCATAGAGGCGGGAGGGCGCGCGTTAGGCAGGGGATCGGTAACTCTTATTTGCGACTCTTATTTGCGAAGCTTCTCGAGCAGGTTTCCCAGGGTATGCACACCCTTACTCAATCATTTAGCTAGACCACCATAGTGTCCAATGAAGGGCTAGGTAATGGAACCCAAGTGTATTAGATAATGTTTCTATTACATTAAGTCTTGTGTTGTTTGTGGCTCAAATTTCACATCTTTATGCCAAGTATCTGCTCTCAAACTTGACAATCAAATCAAAGTCACCTGCAGTGTAGGAGAAAAGATAGTATAAACCAGAGTCTATAAGTATTATGAAATGTTGTAGATAATAATGTTATAGAAATATGTACTTTTAGAGAATGGCAGATTTCATAGGTATATATTAATAAATATGATTGGTCCTTGATTTATTTATATGATTTGTAATAAGTTGTATTCAACAAGATTTCACTGGATTATTTTTTAGAAACATCATCATTTTTATTAGAGAGTAGATGTATGTTTGACTGAATTCTGAACCCTCAAAGTGCTATTTAAAATACTTCTGCATTACCACACTGTGTCATGCCAATAAAAGGTGAAAAAAAAGTTCACCTTCTTATTGATTTCCTGGGTCTTTGCCTGACCGTGCCAAAATTCATGGTCGTTTCCCATAACCACCGAATGAACATAGTGGTGTTTAGTTTCCAAGCAGAGGTTTGAACATAAAGACAACGGTATCAGATAGAAAATCCGACAAAACGCATATTAAAAGATACATAAAAACGTCAAACATCTGCTTGGAGAATAATCTTCCTTGGTCGGCTCAGCGTAATCATTCCTCCCAACATCTGAACAATGGGGCTATTGACTTAGCCAAACCTGCCCATTCTGGCCACGCTTTTAACGAATTATCAGCAACAACATCAAGATATATTCCATACTCACATTATCAAAACATTAAATATAACTTATCATAATGACTATTGGCCCGTTTTCATAACGTTCCTCAGTTCTAATTGCTCAGGAGTGAGGAACGCCCTTGTTTTCTGAAGATCATTCCTGTCACTAAAGGCGCGCCCTCTGATTGGTCCAGACCGTTGCGACAGCTGATTGGTCGGTGGCAAATTTGAAAGTGGCAGACACAGAAGTGGCTTTCTGCGCGCGTGAGGCAAAACTACTGACAGTTTCCTCCGATTATATTTTTGAATTTCGTTGAAGATTCCTGGACTTGAACTGTCCAGTAAGAAGAGCTTTTCAACATGAAACCGACGTAAGTATATAGCTAAACTACGTCCCTCTATTGTCGTACTTTAGCGCCCCAGTGCACTGGTAAACTGCAGCCTGCTACACCTAACGTTATCAGGTTTATGCCTTACTCTTACCAGAATCATAATAATTTTTCTTGCTTATTTCCTTGCAAAATGTCGTGAATAGAGTCCCCCAGTACTTGTTCTCATTTATGTACCTCAATGAGATTTAAACTTTTTGCGTACCGTCAAAATGATTTAGTAAACGTAGATACAATGTAGTTATGTTGCTATGCCCCCCTCCCACAGTCATGCATGCAGAAAAAAGTTCAGAGTTGTGTGGCATAGAAAAAAAAGGATACGAAAAAAGAGTAGACTAAGACGGTAATAATTTGCATGTACTGTTGAATCCTGTTGAGACAACATCACTCTATAATTTACATGCATAGTGTGACTGCGATGAATTTATTCGCTTTGAATAATAAATTTTGATGTTGTTTTTGTATTCAAGTCGGGGAAAGACTCCGAAAAAGACACCACGGCGTCCCCAACAAAGCAACAAGCCGAAGGACCCAGTTGAGGTAAAATATCTTGTACTTGCTTCTAGTTTCTTTTATACAATATGTGTCCATTTTGAGAGCTAGAAATATTGGTTGCATATGTTATGTACTTTTGTGCAGCCAAAATATATGTTATGCATCTAATAATTTTTTACGATCCCTTTTTTACCCCTTTCAAACCGATTCAAATTATTACTTCAGATTGTCTCAAGTCAAACTTGATTCAATTTTTTGATTGTGAGTGCTCCAAACTGTTAAAATCTTCTCCCTTGTCCAGCACACCTATTTATTTAAAGAGTTTCTGCCACACAGTGTTGCACAAATCGTAATAGTCGTTATCAGCTGGAAGATTTCATTTTACTTCCGAATAGGTTATGTACTAGTATGTGACGATTACCGCAATGTTTCTCCCAGGTTTATTGCCGCTTGAGGCCTCCCAATGAGGAAGACGTGTGTGCTGAGGTCCTCAGTGATGGAGTACTCCTACTCAGGCCTTCTGAGGTTTGTATTTCTGGCATATCTGTTAGTCTTAGTGTTATCAGTACAGAATTCAGGTCCAGCCTCCAGGTTTGGTCCAGGTCCAGAGGACCTGAAGCAGACCCGATTCTGCTCATGCCAATGGTCCATTTCACTACAAAGGAATCTGTTTGGTGGAGTATCCGACTCCCACTGGCGTTTTAAAATCCTTTCTTCATGTGAACAACACTAACTGCCTCGTATGTTTGACTGTGAAAAGTGACTATGAACTCTGCTTCTCTCTTTTTATTTTCTCGGACCAGTAACTGAGTAATCCCCAAATGGTGTGGATGTCTGCCAATATAGTGTCATCATTTGATTTTTTTTAATGGATCCAAAATCTAGTCTACTGTTTTTTTTTCAAACCCGGTTTTGTATTGGTATGATGTGCTTTGGGATGAAAATAGTGTATGCAGATGTCATCCATATACTAATAATCAAATCAACTGAAAAGCAGAATATGATGCCAATTTCGCAAATGAAGAGCTCCTTTGCCCTTGTGTTTGTACTGTAGTTTCAGTTGTCTTATCCAAGTTTGCTATCCTTGTATTCCAGGCTGCCAGGGTAAATAGGATAGGGGAGCTGAAAGAGGTACGTCTGTTTTTCTTGGCAACAATGATTCTTCCAAAAAAGACATTGGTTCAAACGGTGACATACATACATATTTACTATGTACATCTATCAGAAGATACATATCAGGATTGGACAAGTCTAATAACTTCTGATTGGTCCAGTGATATTTTGCCATTACAAAAAACATATTCCATGTTTATTTGAATTTGAGGGGAACAAAACAGGTGTGCACGCACCTTTGCAAGTTGCCCTCCTGCACATAAAAACATCACCATGCATTAAAACGTATCAACGCTGGTTATACATTAGACTAACTTACTAGTAGTCCTGCAGTGAACTGGGCAGTCCAAACTGTAAGTTCTTTTGCGTGTCACTATGGATATCAAGATGTTGTATTTGTTACTTCAACAAACACTTAGTTGTTGAATGCTGTCTTGATGAATGATTGAATATTATGATACTGCGTGAATCCCAAGAAGTTTGGACCCCTATGATGAATCCTAGCTAAAATTAAAAGCATGCCCCAAAGGGCTGTGCATTACTAGTAGTATATTTACAGATGGCGCAGAACAGAAGTTAACATAATCTCTCCTGTTTCCCCAGACTCAGCACACCTTCAAGTTTGTGTTCCCCCCGGAGACGTCTCAGAAGACCCTGTTTGACGTGGTGGCCCTGCCCCTGGTGCAGGACGTCATCCAGGGCAGGAATGGTAGGTCTCACGTTACAGGGTCGGACAAGGTTTGCATTTCTGAAGAGATTCAATTGCCCAGTAGGTTGGGCAAGCACATAAAAAAAACTAACACAGTAAGATTCCATGATTAATGTCTTGCTGTTTCACAAGATAACATCTCCAAAAGCCTTTTGGAACGAGAAATTCATCGTCCTGTACCTAAATATACAATTTTCACGATGTTGAACCAGCACTGGGTACTGCGTTAACCCTTGTCCTGCTGGGAATTCTTTTGCCAATTAAACGTCCCTTAGCTGGTTAATAAATCAGATCAGTAAAACTTGACATAAATTCTGTGCTTATGTTGTAGATTTACTTCCCCAACCGATGCATTTTGCTACAGTATGTCACATTTACATGTAATTGAGAAATGCTCAAAAACCATAAACTTTATATAAAGACAATGAACTCACATACAGGCATTTTATATGTTCAACCCATATAATTTTATGGGTTTAGCAGGACAAGGGTTAATTCAATTAAATATATGGGAAGGAATAACTGAGAATCATTGTGTCTTGTCTGGCAGGGTTGCTGTTCACCTATGGTATAACAGGGTCAGGAAAGACCCACACGGTACAGGGGACACCAGCCGACCACGGTCTCCTACCCAGGTGCCTGGATGTCATCTTCAACAGTATTGGAGAGCTGCAAGCCAAGAGATGTGTAAGTTGAAAGCTTGCTATTTATACATGTGTAAGTGGAGGGCCTCCGTTATTTCACCCTGTGGGAAGGACCCTGCATGTATGATGTAGGACTGACTGCTGCAATTCCAATGAAGTCAAATTAAATAGTGTTAGGTCAAGGAAAAATGGTAACTATTTTTGAGGTTTGCCACCGGCACATCTGACCCTACTCTTTTTGAAAGATGTGGTGCGTTCTTTGATGTGCTTGGGGTGGGGCTCTTCCAAGACATGGGACCTCCATTTAACGCCCTATCCTAGGGACGGCCCTGGCTAAAACAAGGTACAGTCACTTCACCTGGGTCAAGTGAGGAAAGTAGTGCAAAGTGCCTCCCCCAGGGGCACAAGATCGGTGACACGACAGGATTCAAACCCAGGACCTGTAGATCCTGGGCCAAACATGTTGCTGATTATGCCACGCGATCTGACATGATGTTTTATTCTGCCATTGGTGATCTCATCAGGTGTTCAAACCTGACAAGGTGAACGGAATGGACCTGCAGACAGAGGCAGACGCCATGTTGGAACGGCAGAGGAAGTTACAACAGGACCTCCTGGTGCCTCCAAAGACACCCACAACTCCCCGCAGGTAACAGCAATGCTCTAATTGAACTTAGGGTTAGGAAAAAAAAAGTGCTGTTTCATTCCTGAAAAGTTTACAGTCGGTAGGTAGGCTGACTTTTTTCTTTCAATTTTTAAACTTTGGCCTAAACTCTGGACAAGTAAAACTGAAATTCACGAGCATACATATGTTTTCAATGTCAAAGTTTTGTGCATAATGGTTACAAATCTGTGGATACATCTATTCTTCATTAGACAGGACAAGCATTTTTTTACTAAAGCATTTTTAATTCCAAAGATGGCTCTTATTTCAAGTTTCAGGGATGCATTTTACATCCATTGCAGTGCTAGATTTTCATCTTTGTGTTAGGATTTATGCATCTTCAGTGAGTCACAACATAAGGACACACCAATTTAATTTCTTGGTTCACGGATTCGCTCGCTCCGATTTTTTGGGGAAAAAAATAAAAATAAAAATTACCATTCAGCAAATTTTCACCAATAATGAAACCATTCACCAACTTTCTGGTGTAGCAAATTGGCCTTTACATTATAAGCTCCTTAAAATCAACAAACAGGTGCTGTTACTGTATAGTAATAGTGTTTTTTTACTTTTTTCAAGCTGAAAACTTTTTATTCTTTATATTTTGGATTAGCCCTTACCTTTGACCCAACCATTTTACAATTTTTATTTTTATTTCGCCCTTTCGCTCCATATTTTTTATGAAAAAATCCGTGAACCAAGAATTTAAATTGGTGTGGCCTAAGCATATACTTGGTGTAAGTTTATATGGGTTAGTTTACGTACCAGTACTTCACCATCAGGTATTTGGGACATACCGAATCAGCGTTTACAGTACAATTTACCGACAATATCGGTACACAGTACAGTATGGGTACGCAGCCATAGCAAAGGGTGTTTTTTTTTTGTCCCTTTTGCTGAAGGAATAATGTCGGGGATGACTGGCAGAACTTCCCCTACGTTGCTGACCCCACTAAGGTGGATGCCGTGGATGAAGACAATGCGTACGCAGTCTTCGTGTCCTTCATCGAGATATACAACAACTACATCTATGACCTACTGGAAGAGGCTCCCACAAGTATGCCTTCAACACCCAGGTGAAGACTCTCATCCAAACTAGCTGCGCTGTTGAACATATTATGTAATTGTTGAATCCTATTTAGTTTATTATCAGGCCATGTTGATTTGATATATGAATGATATCCGCGTACGCATCAATTTTCATCTATTGCCCCTGAAACGGCAAAGATCATGGCGTAGATCTTACAAACAGCAATATGAGAAAATATCAGAAATACCAGAAAATGGATACTAACAGTAACTTTGTAAAATGCCAAAGTCCGAGAAGAAGATGTGAAAGACAGAAAGAGCAAATTACAAAAGTGAAGAATCTTTTCTCTAATCTCTAGTATACCCTGCTTTGTGTGTTTAGTCATTGAAATTTTAAGCCTTCCTGACTACTGTAAATGCAGAAATGTTCGCGGTGGATTAATGTTCGCGGTTTTCGCGACGGTCGCTTCACCGCGAATTTAAAACCACCGCGAACATTTTCCATAACAGTAAGAGACTGCAGTGCATGGTGCTACCGCGAAATTAAAACCACCGCGAAAAGTCAATTTTCCCGCTGCCGCGAAATTGAATACCCGCGAACTTAAATGCATTTACAGTACTTAGATTTCACAATCAAGGCAACTTTTTTTTTAAAACTTTTTTCGCATAACAATGATAACATTATGATAACATTGCTCGCATCAGTTTTTTCGTTCCTAGAGGATGTCATCCAAATATCAAATCAGTATGGCCTTACATGATTTAGATTGATGTCGTCAGGAATGTCAGGTTGTAATGTTGGAAATTCTACAAGTATCTCAGGGTCGGCCTCTTCTTTGTATGGTACCGAAGCTCTAACACACATCCAAACTCGTTCTTATCACCATCACGTTCCCCCTGTATATCACTCGTATATGGTACATATAAACGTACCTAATAACTGCACCTGGGATTTAAAATACAATCCTTTATCCTGCTCATAACTCGATGGTAGCTTCTTTTTCTATGTCCTTTTCCTTTCCACTGATATATATAATATAGTGATATTCACTTTGTAAAATCCTAAAAGTCGCAGTAATTTCTCTCCCCACAGAGGACCATTGAAATATCAGACTGATGATGGAAATGGCATGTGAGTATGGCACCCTGTTGGTGCAGACGTGTCGCTTTGTTTGCTGCTCTTCACTTTGCTGCTCCTTCTACTAACACCGAGCTTGTTACTAGCTGCTGGCTTGTGTTCAGACCTGATGCATAGTGTACAGCGATTTCATGCTTGTCTGTTAAACTTTGTTTGTTTTTGTGATTCATGTTACAAATTCATTTATTACCTTTGCCAAGATGTTTTTGGCAGCATTCATGTGTCTAGTATGTGTGTCTGTCATAGGGATGCGTACCTAAACCCACGTTTAGGTACAGGTCCGGATTCGAATCCAGAGGTTTAGGTACAGGTACGGACCTAATGAGTCCGGACCTAAATGCATGGCATTGAATATTATATCATGATATTATATCATAATATGTTATAACAGCAAAACAATGTATTAAAAAGGTAGAAGCATGTTTGAACCAATAAAAACGTGTTTATTTTGGTAGATACATGATGCAACAAAAATTTGACCCTTGTTGTTTTCCCTCACTGGGGCTCAGAGACTGCTATGGTGATTTCACAGTAATTTTATCTGTCAAAGTGGCCATCTCCTGACCTGTTATCCTGCCTGGCTGGCACTAATTAGATACAGGTCCAGTACCGGTACACCAGGGTTCCAGTATTTTTGTATCTGTACCTAATTGATTGTACCGGTACTGTATCGGTACACTGTACCGGTACGCATCCCTAGTCTGTCAACACAAATAAGTCTCTGGATGCCCAGATGGACAGTCTTGATGCACTACTTGCAGGCAGGTCTTGATGACACCTTGAAATGATTACTAGTAGCTCATTTTTGGGCTTCCTGGCAGCTTTCTATGCTTCTGAAGCGGAACTTGAGGGACAAGCAATGGTCATGATGGACTTTGGCAAGGCCTTGCAGCCATGTTTGAATTTTGAAAAGTTGAAAAAGTGCATACTTCAATCAAGAAAACTTTGTAAAAACAGAATGGGCTTCACAAAATAGTCAACGATATTTTAAAATCTGACCTACAAAACAGCAATTATGGTTACCTGTAAATAAATATTATTTACTTGGGACAAATTACTAGGTTTACATGTTCAATCTTATGACATTTCTATAAATTAATGAAGAGTTGATTTAACAAAGTCTGTTACCAGCTATTCTTGTTGTAGTGCTGTTTTTTCCCTCTTGCCTTAAATTTTATTTTTTTTTACTTTCCTTGGATGCTGTTCGTTCGTTATCCATTTTTATCAAATTCAAAGGCCTACATGGAAACAATCTGAAGAAAAATGTGTCATGGCCACTTGTACAGTTTTCTCTTTTGTTTTGAAGATGTCTTTGAACTTTTATTTAGTTAGTTTTCGTGTACTAAAGTGTGCTTCAGTTGATAATTATATTAGATATGTGTTAGGACGGGGATTCTTAAACAGGGCCTTTAGCTACATCAGTACATGTATATGCAGTATTTACCATCACAACTGTACTGAAAAAAATCCCTAAAATTTAGTTCGGACCACATGCATAGAAATGACTGATAATCAGGCTCTATTATGAAAAGAGTTCACCTTTTAACTGTCCTTCTGATGTGAATAGTTAGTACTAATCAGTGGTACTGTCTGTCTAACAGAGCGCCCCAGTCTAAGATCTTGCGTGAGGACATGAACCACAACATGTACGTCTACGGTGCCACAGAGGTGGAGGTGAAGAACCCCGAGGAGGCCTGCGAACAGCTCATCAAGGGGCAGAAGCGGCGGCGAGTCGCTCACACGCAGCTGAACATGGCGTCCAGTAGGAGCCACAGCGTGTTCCTCATCCGAGTGGCACAGGCTCCTCTGGACCCAGAAGGGGAGGAGGTGCTTCAGGTGAGTTACTCACACCTCTCACACTCACACCTCTCAACAATTACACGCAGCTGAACATGTCGTCCAGCAGAAGCCACAGCGTGTTATATTCTTTCACTTTTTGTATCATTTAGCAAATACGGACAGATGTTTTTTTTTCTTTGTGTCATTGTATTTGATGACAATGATGACATAAGCACAAGTAGCTACCAGGTTCAAGATGATAACATTGTGGAAAAGGCTGTCTTGGGATGTCCTCTGTTTTCTATTCTAATGGACTAGAATGGCCTGATATGCATTACATCGTAAATCCTGTAACGAAAGCCAAACATACTGAAAGTCTGTTGTCCACAGCACCCACCCTTTGTTCCAGTGTTGTACATGTAGGTGAGTGAAGGTGTTTTTTGTTCCATCTCATGCAGGATAAAAGCCAGGTGTGTGTGAGTCAGCTGGCCCTAGTGGACCTGGCTGGCAGTGAGAGGACCAACCGAACCAAGAACACCGGGGACAGGCTGCGGGAGGCCAGTAAGTTCTCATCAAAAATGTGCTCGTCTACTTCAATTTACAGTTTATCAATATTTATCAATTGATGCCAAAATATTTTCATTGAAATGATGCACAGAAAAGTGTTATTTTTTTATGTTGTGTTGCTATTCTTCTGAATATAATGTGCTGCAAATTGAACAAAGCTTTCACCTTTTGATAAATTCTGTACCTGGATGTCTTAGAAGAACCTTGTCTTCATACAGTAATGAATAGAAATGGTAAGATTGTGTAAAACAACTGAACATCAGTTTCCAGTTTATTGATATGGACTGGTCCAAACTAAGTACCTGTATGAACTAGTGTTTGGGCCCATGTACGACATAATCATGCAGTATATTGGATTATGTTTGATGAGCTTATGCAGAAGTTTGCTTTACTTTGAACTGTGCAGGTAACATCAACGCTTCTCTGATGGTGCTGAGAACTTGTATTGAGATCCTGAGGGAAAATCAGACGTCCAGTGCTAACAGGGTAAGTTGTTTGAATGTATGACTAACATTGTGGGGTGGCAATAGCATGACAAATCCTTTACATCTAATTTGTAAATATGATGTTCCAGACACATATACATGTATATAAAAGAACCCAACACACTTATTGAGATTAAGGGGACCCAGTGTTAAAACTATAAAAGTTAAAGTTGTCTGTACATCTGTAACAGGGGGTGGCGCCCATCTCCATTCTGTAGCCCATGGGCCACACATTTGTGCAAGCAACTACCGCAGAAGGCTAGTCAACTGGTAGTGATATGTATTTAACTTCCTCTTCCTCATTCGTGCTGAGTGCTAAGCAGAGAAAGCAGCATGTTCCATTTTTGGTATGACTCGGCCGGAGATTGAACTCATGACCTACCGAATGCAAAGCGAACACTCGACCATCTCGGTCATTGCACCCAGTGTGCTTGGCTAAAATATATGAGCCGTAGCGAAGCCGCATTGAACTATTGGCTAATAGTCTGAGGTTTGACAGCTTTACTAGCAAGTTTTCTGGATGCTCATAAGGAAGCCAAATTTGGTCTTTAGAAATAGATTAAGAATAAGTCATAGCAATTCCAGTATGACCATTGTATGAAAAGTAGTGGATTGCTTTGAACAGTTGCTGTTCTGTCCCTCTGCAGATAGTGCCGTACCGGGACTCCAAGGTGACACATCTGTTCAAGAACTACTTGAAGGAGAAGGAAAAGTGCGCATGGTGATCT
>NC_049981.1:2570518-2607612 GCF_000003815.2 Branchiostoma floridae | reverse complement strand
CATAACAGATGCATTTGACTTTCTTTGGATAGGACAAGCAGTGTTTTTACTTCAGTAGGAAGCAGGCTGAATAAAAATTCTAACTGGAAGCTATGTGACTCCACTGCCCACCCAACAAAAAATTAAAAGTCTAGGGTTGGCAGGTTTTTGTAGGGTAGGTCGGGAAATAGGAAACAAAACATTTTTTCCTAGGCCTTAGGTCTATAACTATGTGCCTATATGTACGTGTACATGTATGTTGTGTACTGATCAACTGAACTGTTCTGTAGCACGTCATGAGGTTTGCTGAGCTGACCCAGGAGGTGGAGATCACCAGACAGAAGGAAGTTAGGTTTGACACGGGTCTCACACCAGGCCGACGCAAAGGTAAACACTACATCAGATCTCTTAGTAAGCTTTTTCTATTGTCAGGTAATACTAATAGTGAATAAAAGCAACTTGCACTGGTACAAGTTTGGTCTAAAGTTACTTGCACAGCACACCAATTTTACATGCACAAACTTGCATATGCATGTGGTATTTTGAGCGCTGCCAGTATTTGTATTAGATGAGATGGCTTTGATCTAATTGTTGATACTGAGCCATTCACTGAGATGTTGTCCTGTACTAGGTGGCAAATTTTAAGTGTTTAGTCCTTAACTTAAGGCTTGAAACAGAATATGGTGAGTTGGCACAGCTTTGCAGTTAATGGGCATTTTATCTATTTCAGACAACTGGGTGGCCCATTCAATTCTGCCAATTTTAATTGGAACCAGAACACAGAACCCATATTGGGTACAGTAGCGACTGTGTTATAATTATATTTGTTTAGGTGCTTTTGTTTTTATTTTCAGCCAACCAAATGTACAGAGAAGCCCTGGAGAAGTTTGAGAGAGGTGAACAAGGTTAGTGTGTTGTACAGAATATCCATCATCATAAATTTAAAGGAAGAAGAGTAATGTAATGCTGATTCCAACATGCAGTCTTGCACGTGTATGCGTAAAGTTCAGTTACTCAGTAGATAACATGTATGTCGGACAGTTTCCTGCAAAATTCTCACATGATGTTCACCATTCCATCTACACAGATGCTAACTTCATGCTGCCAGGCAGACCAGGGTACAGTCTGGGACCTCCATGGCCTTGTCTGGAGGTAAGTCTTGTAAAGTCTGTAATTACATTGTTCCTTGAAGTGTTCTGTGGTTCAATGGTAATCATTTGCCATGTAAAGCTCACCCATTATTTACTTCTTAACCTTTTTTGCATATCACCTTCCGTTAACGTTGTGTGCAACATTGAATTTGCACGGGTCAGTGGACCGTTCCCATAGAACAAGGACACCGGATCGAACTAAATTTTATAGAACCACCTGTTGATACGTCTTCTTTGCTGAAGTAGAGTTGTTTGGGGAAGGAGAGTCACTACATGGCATTACTTTGTAGGCAAAACTTTGTCACCAATTATGTAGAAATCCTTTATGCAAATTGAAGGAGTTTCCTGTATTTGTGAGGCAATGAAGTAAGCAATTTTGCTCTGTCCTGTTTCAGCTGACCTCAGCTTCTGACAGCATCACCCTGCAGACCCTGATACAGTACCTGGTGGACAGGGAAGCCTGTAGGAGGACTCTCTGTGACGATCTCAGCAGAAAACGTAAGGTTTTTGGGTGTTTTTGTTTGCCAAGGTCTTGATGTGGACAGTTGTGAACTGTCTTGAGTAGCAGAGGCGAACATTGGAGCGAACTGCTATCAGCACCCTTGTCCAAACTTTGGACAAGAATTGAATTTTCCGGCGTTATAGATGTCCAAAATCCCAGACGAAATAGCAGAGAAGCGACTGTCTGATGTTGAGAACTTGAGTCATGTCGATTGTGTACACAGTAACAGTTTTCTGCTGTGTCTTACAGAATGAAGTGTTGCGCAGAACTGCCCAGCTGTATGATGAAGAGAAGAAGGAGATGGAGAGTGAGGTATTAACATGTAGCTTTTGTGGTCTAGATAATACTATCAATAGTATAGATTAACAATGAATGACATGGTCATGCTTTACACCTGCCATTGCTGAAGGAAAGGCCCAACATTACCTGTTTTCATCTGAGTATGGCTTTGTGTTTCATTGATTAAAAAAATTAGCAATGAGCTCAGAAGAAGGAAAGTTCTTACTATGCTCATGCAGACATTGTTGTTCATGTAGCAAACAGTGAGTGTGAGTCAACATTGTATTTATTTTCATTAGCTGAAAAGCAAAGAACACCAAATCTCCAGTCGGACAGCGGAATCCCGTCGTCTGCGCCAGACCATGAAGGCTATAGAACAAACTAAGGACGCCAAGTGGGAGAAGGAGTGTGTAAGTATTGTAATTGTTTACAAATTGTAAATACAGGCAAACAAATTACTGTACCTGTACCTACAATTTGTTTAGTTACGCCGCTTTACTAGTCTCATACGCTAGAGCATGTGGCTTTTTTTTCTGGTGTTCAGTAGCTGAGGTGACAATTCTTCGATGCAGTGTGATAGAGTCTGACATGCCATATTCAGACTTTGGACATACATAGTAGCATTCAACTGGCATGATGCATGTGGGTGTTTGACAGGCGTTTAGCTATAATGATTTTATCATCATAGACAAATTTCTTATTGACTTTGATTCACCACGCGTCGAACACTACAGACACAAGTATGGTACTGGTTCAGGGGGCATTGACCTTCCATGGTTTGGAGGTTTAGAGAATCTTAAGTCATTCGGAGGAATCCTGAGGGGCATGTTACTATCAGAGAGGTCTTCAGCTATGACCTAGTGGCATCCCAGGTCAATCAGAATTTCGCGCTTGTCAGAGGATCTGCTCCACAGTGTAAGCTCTTCAAGGGCGTCTAGTGCGTCCAATTTCTTATTATTTTCAGAACAGTGCGTCAGATTGACGCCTGGATGCATGCCTGGCTAAAAAAATACAAATAGTAGCTGGTAGTACCAGTAGTTATGCAGTAATAACCTGACTTGTTCCTCTCCAGGATCGCAGGATGAAGCAGCAGCGCATGGAGCTACAAAACAAGATGTGGGTCAAGGAGGAGAAGCTTCGGCAGCTCAAGGAGATCGTGTCTCACAAGGTGCTCATTTCTGTGCTCATATATATAATAGTGACTGTCCTTTAATGACTTGCATCAACAATCTGATTTAATTTGTTCAGGTCTGGAAGATGTAGATGATTGTAGAATGCAACACCGTGTATTCTGTATCACCCGAGGTACCAGCCCTACTGTGGATAGGATTGCCCAAAGGCCAGAGAGTGATCCGACCTGCAGAAGGGCTGGTACCCACCTGAGAAAACAGAATAGTCATATTTTGATACAAACTGTGACAGAAATTGAGACAGTTTTGCGTCCTTGAACAAAAAATTGTAACAGCAACAATTCCAACGTCCGAATCAGCCAACATGACAATCCTTTTATTAAGGCTTTCTCTCAAACTGTAACTATGCAGACAAAAATGCTATCTTTGTTTATGTGGAGTTATTTGTTACTATGCCTTGATTTCGTACCTCAAGAAACACACCATTGCCATTTAAGACTGGTTACTGATAAACACACTGAAACCTTCTTACATTACTCCACAGGATGGCAAAAGACGAGCAAAATCCCCACCTCCCAAGCCAGTAAGTACAGCATTTCCTGCTGGGAAGTGTTCTTTTTGGTTACCAGATTATGCATGTATTGTCATTCCTCTTTCAAAGAGTATTGTGGCTATCTGTGAACAGTTTCATCAGGTAGATGGTAAATGACTGGACTTAATTCAAAATGTCATGTTTTGCAACAGCCCACATTTCGAATGTTGAATGAAGAACTTGTAGTCTATACTGTGGTGATAATTATAGTAATAATATAGTGACGTATTATCTACTTACAAAATTTCTGTACATCAAGTTTGTTCTTCGCTGCCCTGTGTGCCACTAGGCAAGTCTAAGTTAAATGTACCCTTCCCTGCAGACGGCACCACCAGTGCGTTTGAACCATCGCCGGTCCCGATCTGCGTCTGGTGATCGCTGGTTAGACCACAAACCTGTCTGTAACCTCGACACAGGTAAGGACATCCTACATACAGAAACTCACAGATAGGAGTTCCCCTCAATCTCAACTTAAAATTTAAAGAAAATTGATAAACCATAATCTCCAGTGCAAGGTAATGGGGATGAATATGTTGCCCATGTTGTCATTAAATTGTTCATATATGTCAAATGGCAGCCAGAGTTTTAGCCTGGTATTCAGCCGTATTATATTTATAGTTCCGGAGTCTCTTCTGTCCTTTCCACAAGTATATGACTCTGTTTGTGTCGCCAAGTTGAAGCCCGGATGTTTTATTATTTGAGAATACCAAAAGGCAGACAACTGCAGACTTAGTTAGTGGTACAACCTAGCAAATATTTTGTCCTTTACATGCACACATGTACAAGTATCCTGGTGCTAATATGACCTCTTGCTACAAGCATCAGTAAACCATGTGCATGTTGCTTGAAGTCGTCACGGAAAAATTTATAATTCATAGCAAGTATACCATCATATGGACAACAAGTTGTTGTTTATTTTGACAAAATTCTAAACAACATACATGCAACTACAATTAGTAGGTTGGGAAGCTTTCGAGACGTACTCTAGATCTGTCCCTTCATCAACCCAGTAGATCTCATTTTGGAGTTTCCTTGTCACATGACGAGTTGTTGTTGTTGTTGTTGTATCTATAGAGACAGTACTGCAGCCCCATCTGAAGAAGAAGATGACTGTGTCTGTCCCAGACGTTAAAAACATCAAGAAGACAGACAAGTATATGCTGACTCATCAAGAGGAAGACTCACAGGGAGAAATTGAGACAAAACTGATCAAGGTAAGGACTTAGATGATACACCTGACCCTCCCAAGCTACATGTGTAAACACCTAAAGCAAGCCCACTGAAGCTAATCACAATCTGTACCAACAACATTACTGGATTTAGCCACCATGTGAGAAAATTTGTACAGGGCGCTAAATGATGTATATCTCCTTGGACATGACAAGATGCTAGATATCATAGGCCCTGTCCCCACTGGGGTACAGTTATCCGAATTTATTTGGATTGCCTGCTGGATTCGGATCAATTAATTTACCCCATTGGGAATGCATCTTATCCAGATTGATTTACAAATGTATACAAGTTGAAACTGTCAGCAAAACAATCGATTATGTTACACTACAAGTATGTTTTAAATGCAAACCGGATAGTGAGTGTGTGTGAGTGAGCTATGTCCATGGACTAGGTTTTTTTACTTAACTATTTATCAGCATAGTCGATGACAACAAATGTTCATGTTTTGTATGTCTTGTTCAAATTGTGTATGTCTTGACTTGTATACATCACATTGTATGTCGTGTATACAAAGTCATGTATGTTTTTAAGACGTTTTGTATGTCCAATACAATTTTGTATAGTATATCTGTTCCAACCTGTGTACAATGTCTTCACCAAGTTGTGCCTGTATTGTACAGGGGGATGTATTCAAGTCCAGGGGAGGTGGACACAGTGTGCAGTTTACTGACATAGAGGTGCTGAAACAGGAGGCACCTCCTGAGAGCAGGTTAGTACATATTTATATTTAACTAAGGATGGGATTATTATGTGTGCCTGTACCTACATGTATCTATGCACATTGGGTATGTACACGTTTACCTCAAAGCCCACTGATGAGCTAGTCTTCCACTGGTCATGACAGAGAGGACAGACGCTGAGTACAGAATCTATACTAAGTAGGCACATTGGGAGAATTTCCTTAGCTCTTTTCGACAAGCACAATGAACAGTCGACCACGGCTTAACATCCCGTCCTAAGAACTGCAACCCTTTCTGCTAGCATGCATGTTGGGTGTTTGACACAACCAGAATTGAACTAGTACTAGTTCCAGAGGCAGAAATGCTAACAACTGGACTATGCAGGCTACTTATGAAATGTATATCATGTAGAGGATATTGCTTACAAGTAATCTTTCAAGATATGTGATTGCAAGCAATCTTTAAGTTAAAGTTTTATTTTGTTCCTTCAGAAAGCGAAGTGCATCTGAGGATATTGCAGAGGAGCACACTGGTGACTGGACGGATGTGGAGGAAAGGGTACTGTGTCAAGTCTGAATTAAATGAAATTGCATTCTTCTACATTCTTTCTTTTTATTGTTTTTTAAAATCAACATACATGCAACAAGATGATTATTTGGATACATGGAGAACACGTATCTGGATTGTACTTGTGGTTATGATTTGGTTTATAGGGTACATGTAATGCAGCTGCTGCCTAGTCCAAGTTCACTATATGTCAAGTTGTCATTGCAACATCTTTTAGGGGATTCAGGAAAGTAGTCTCTGAACAAACTTCTTCTGGAGTTGAGCCCCCTCTAATTCTCCAGAAATAATTGTAAGTGTACTGAATGATATACAAGTGATCTCCGGTAAGCCTAGCATAGTGAGTGAGTAGGAACCAACCCTCTGATCTTGCAACAGTTGTTGATTGTAAAGTACATGTCTTCTTTCTTTCTTTGCAGTGTGCCATTGCTGTTGAAGGACACGATCGCAGGGCAAGTGCCAAGTAAGTACATCTTATGAGGACATACTTCCTCTGTACTATGTTTTAAAGGGCCATGGGCCATGTTGATATGAGTCTATCGATGGATAACATCCTCTATCTGGGAACCCCAAATACAAGCCCGAAAAAAGATAAAGAAAAGGTTTGGCAAAAAAATTCCTTCCACATCCTCTTTGACTTTAAAATTGACTTTGGTATTCTACAACATTGAACAAAAAAATTGATACTCTTGGTAACCATTCTTATAATGTGAGATTTCTGTAGTTGCTGGCTGTGTGAGAAATTGTTTGATCTCTCACTGTTGAAACACATTTCTTTCCTTTCTAGGCGACACAAGGTGTGAGAGGGGGCACAGTAGGTGAACACAGCTCATCTTATAGCAGTGGAACTTGGCTTTATTCCACCAGGACATGTCAATGGAACTGGACATCCTTCAATTGTTGGGGCCACCATAAGAACCAAGAAAGGTCACCAAGGACTGTTGTTCTCATCTGTATATTAAATTTTGTCCTTTTTTGGTGAAAAACATTCCTTGTTGTCCGTGTTATAGTTAGGCATCTTGACGTACATTTGTAAGATAAAATGCAAAAATAACCCGAAGACGAAAGCAGCGTAACAATATAATATTATACGGTTAGGTTGAATTTAAATTCTAGCCTCTGTCCAGGCAAACCCTGTACCAGGAAAGAGCCAAATGTGGCAATATTGCTGATACATATTGTATATTAGTAAAGTTCAGTTTCTTTCATTACCATATACAACTCAGATGTCACTATATCTTCTATATATCAGTTGGATCTTACAGCCTTCCCAGATTAGCACCACTTGTTTTTATGATTTTATATTTACATGTAAGATGATGTATTCCTTACATTGTTTATGTAATAAACTGTCTCAAGGTATAAGATGTAAGTCATCAGTTCTTAAAATGTAATCTTTTTTTCTCTATACCACGGACACCAAATCTGAGCCTTAGCGGCTTTCCGTAAGGCATTGTTAACTTGTAATTTCTTCTTTTATCACCACATCCTACTGTTATTAACTTGTACACTTGCTCAGTATGGAATAGTTGTATCCTATGTAAAGTTGTCATTGAATTGCATGCAGTCTTTTAAATGCAATTTGTCCATTTTTTCTGTAAAGACAACTTTATAACTATGTGCTAACTACAAAACCTTAAATGGTCACATTGCATGTTTGGGACCCTAGCAATGGTAATAAAAAAAAGGACATGATATGTCTCTTACATATCAAATAATCAACTAAGAGATATGTATTATTAACACGTACAGTGTCAAGCCTCTTACAAAAGCCATAGCTAGGTCAGATGAAATCTTTATTGCCCCTGTGCATTAGAAGCAAAATATTGGAGGTTCTTGTTGGTACTGTACATACATGCTTAGTATTTTTCATTTATAATCTGCCTAATTGCAAGGCTATTAGCATCATGTATATATATATGACGTATCGTGTTGTTAAAATATTATAGCAAGCTGACCTGGGTATAAAATAACATGTTGTCATGAACGTGTAGTGTGCTTCACAGATTTGTCTCGACCTGGGACTTAAATTTGGCTGTCTATTTATAAAATAAAGCACCAAAGGGAATGTCATTAGCATACATGTATGCTGTCATAGAATCTTTACTTGTATCTGTATGTCGATTTCACAGTATAACAATGATGCATGTTCATGTATGCTGGTTTTATGTATTGATTAAAGGCTTCTTTAAACAGTTCTGAGTGTTTGCACATGCACATTTAAGACTAGCATTATTCAGTCTATTCATTGTAGAATTAATGCTTGTGAATGGCTAAATACCTGCCCGAGACACAGAAGTCCTTTTGGCTTAGGTGTAGGCAGCCGTGTCTCCCCACATTTGAATGTCCCAATTTTACCCATGCAGAAATAACCCCCATCAAAAATGTTCCCTATGGAGACGTTCCCCTTTGTACATATACCAGTAGAAAAAATGTACTCCATGCCAAAATGTTCCCCATGAGTTCACCCAATGCAGAGAGGTCCCCTCGGTTTGGTTTTGTTCCACTGGCATGTTCTTAGCAGCCATGAACTGCAAATTTGTGGATTTCATGCCTATAGACCCTGATTTGTCTGCCCCAGCAATGGAGTTCCTCTCTGCTTTAGTTGTAATAGCCACTGCCGTGGACTTTGTAGGTGTGAGCTGGATTGATTGCACTTTGCCTGTGGATGCACGCATAATTGGATGGATGAACCTTTAATCAAAGATTACTTAGCCTCGAAAAAAAAACCCACCTCTCTGTTCTTTTGCAAATGAAACCACCTCTGTTCTTTTGCAAATGCAGGAACATTCAGTAGAAGCCATTTAATTGTACAAAGTTAACTTACTTAAAGGGGCATTCCACTCCAGAAGGGAGTCTTGTTTTCCAATAGATAATGTGTCAATGAATGCATAATCAGCCGAATTTTGTGAAATTCACCTTGGGATGAATTACGTGATGTGTGTTTTATAAAATAATAATGACACTCACTAAACCCATGCAGACCCTACCCATGCATTCCCTATACGCATAGACACTTTGTTTATCGTACATAATTTCGGGATAAATGAGGTACGCTAAGCACACCGAGAAGGCAAATTGCTCATAAGATAGCAAAGAATACAAGAACAAGACGAGATTTCTTAGCGAACCTTAAATTAGTTTTGTAACCTTACCTAAAAGTTTTGCATTGTATTCAGCCATAGGATTAATTCAATTAGAGGGTACTTGGGGAGTTTAGTAGAAGAGTGAATGCTTTTGAGGCATGTGGAGCAACTGGGTACTTAATCGTATAATGTGAGGTAGTAATGCAGTTATCACTTCCTAAAATTAATATCTATCGGAAAATAACACTCCCGTGTGGAGTGGAATGCCCCTTTAATAGGATAACCGCACACTTCTGTCAATTGCACAGGATCCCGTGGTGGTGCGCGCAGTCCAGCCTTTAACTTCGTTTTGTTGCACCATCCGAATAATTGCACGAAATACGCTGGCAAATCGGGTGTGCAATTAAACGGCTTCTACTGCATTATACTACATGTATGTTATATATGAAGCACTGGCAATGCATGTTGAACATTCTCAATTTATTCACACCAAACAACAAAAATAACCATTTTCTGAAGTACATTAGCAGCCACAGAGTATATCTACATACAAACTGAATGTACTATCTGAATCTCAATGTTATACAAAGTGATTTTAAATTTACAACATTAATACAAATTTCTATACTCTAATACAATATCCATCAAGTTCTTTACTTTAAATCAAAGGACAACTAAAACAATTCCACTTTTTTTACCTCTCAACCTAAAATCATGTTTACACTTTACTGTACATTGTGTGGATGTAATTCACTGCTTTCCACTAGTCCAACCACAAGACTTTGAGAAGTTACACATGTGGCCTGTTTGGATGAGAAGAAGGTGATTATATGGTGCTAATACAGGTACAGAACATAATGTGTGTCACATCTATGACAAGACTGGCACATGCAAAACACTAAAGGCAATATGATTATGGGACATTCAATATCACCTTTCAACCTCATATTTCAACTTATCAATTAATGTACAGAAATTCCAGTATTGCTGTCAATTGAAAGAAAAACCTCACCCTATTATACATATATTAGACTAATCCTGACTGTCCATCACAATCAGCATGTTGATTGTTGATTTGACAAATAAGAGATCTCTTCCATCAAATATTTGCATTTTGTCTCTATTTTGCATTTCTGTGGTTTGACAGACAGCTTACATACAGATTCTATATTTACAGTTCAAATTTGAAGTTTTCACAATTATATTGAACATATCAACATATTGAGCATAGGGGTATGTATCAAACTTAAAGTACTCATTTGTGTACAATGGGACTGGTGTTCAACAAAGAATTGAATAACACTCAATAAATGAATATTGATAATTTTGTGCTTTCAAATACGAGGGCTTTTTGACAAAGGTGTCCCCTGAACCAGCTTCCGGTTTATGGTAGGGGCTAAAATTGCTCATTATAGTTTCAGCCTCCTAAGAAAACTGGAAGTTTTTATTGAACAGCCTTCATACATTCTACACAATACCCAGAGGTGTACCACAAGTCTGTTATTATGTGTAAATGTCAATGATTGCAAAAAAGATTCTACTATGTCAATCAATACAAGCCAACTAGCTTCCGTAGCCTCCACTGGTCTTCAGTCTTCTCTCTCATCCACCTTCAGGTACGGACTTGGGTCCGCTATTTTTTTGAGTTTGTCCACAGTCAGCTTCTCAGAACACATGGGACAGGTGCTTTCTGTCTCCAGTAGGCTGAAAGGACAGAATACAAGTTTGAACCACTGGAGGTGTTCAATGCAGTGTTCTAGCCAGTGTGAATTTTTTTCCATCTCCTAGATTTTGAATTTGGAAATCTTGTTGAGGGGCAAAGGCTACGGGGGTCCGGGGGCATGCTCCAGCTGGAAAATTTTGAAATCTGGAACCTCTGAAATGATATTTCCTGAGGGGCAAATTCTGCTGGTCGACTCTGCTTGGTTCGATGGCATCTGTTTTGATATATTTACATGCCAATCTTTGTCCATCATACAGGATGGTAAGGGCAAAACTTTTGTCTGTCCCCAGCAGCAAAATTCCCTCAAAGGATGGAAGGAAAGACACTGGCTAGAACCCTGGTTCAACGTTAGCCTGATGCTTTACAGGCCTTGGATTAATTTTATTTACTTCCGTTACTTTTCAAACAGAAAATACAATACATGTACATGTATCCTACAGTAATACTAGCACTACAGTCACCTGGCTGGCCAAGCAAACAGCAATGAGCCACTTGTAAATATCTGACTGTGTCCTGGACTCTTGATTTGACGTTAGTTACTATCAGTCTAGTAATTTAAAATCAGCACATTCTTGTACTTACCTGTTGAATTCTGAGAAAAGAGCAGGGAAGTCACAGCTGGGGCATGCAGTCCAGTTGTCCTTCACCAGATGGCGCCCCTGAAGAACAACATTGCACACTGCATTATGATGTCTACCCCAGATACAGGGAGTGAAAATAGAATTTTACCAGTACTGCGATTTGTATTTGTAAGCAGTCGTACATTGCTACATTCAGAACATTTTCCCTATTTCTGCACATGTTTGCCATAATGATTCTTCATTATGTACAACGTACTTCAGCAATTATCAATGCTGAGTTTGCATAATATAGACTCCAACACGGTGTATTTCATATCACCCTTGGTACCCGCCAGACTGTGGGTAGGATCATCTGGAGGGTGATCCAATCTGCGGTGATGTGGAATACACCGTGTTGTATTTTATCTATGTCATGTCCACATGAAAAATCCCAATTCAATGCAAAATGAGCCAGAAGTTAAGAAGATTTGTTGTCCACACGCTTTCAGTGCGTTCAAATCATTAGTGGAAGCCCCTGCAATACAACTTTGAAGCCCAAGCCAAACCGTAAAATATGGACTGGTCTGGAACACCCAAATGGACCGGTACTCCGGCCCAGGTATACAGTCAAACCTGCATTAGCGGCCACCTGTGCATAGCAGCCACCTGGCCATATTAGTGGTCATTTTTTGTCGGTCCCTTGGATTTGTAATGATTAAGAAATAGGCTTAGCGGCCACCTGTCCAACGCGGCCACGGCCACACGATTTCCGGTCCCGTTGATACAGAAACACTGCCTATTGCAACCATACTGCAGCCTTATGTCACCCTGCGCCGAGTTTGAAATTGTAGTTTGCGAGGATTTGGAGTTCCTGACAGGGTCATTTTGGCGGTAGCAGAAGGTATGCATGCCTTGAGCATTAAAGTGCAAGTCTTTGTCGGTGAATTTACCGATTGAGACAATGTTACTTGATGAGAAAGATTAGTGGGAACTGAAATCATGTGTAGCTTGCTCATGGTCAATTGATCAACATTTTCTCTATAGTGGCCACCTGTCTATAGTAGCCAAATTTCTCCAGTCCCTTGAGTGGCCGCTATAGACAGTTTTAACTGTATAGGACTGTTGTGAGCCCACTAAGGAACAACTAAGACCATAATTAAGTATTAGAAAGCTCCCTACATGAAAGTGTAACAGTCCAGGGGAGAGCCTGATCTAAGAAAATGTCATGCTGGAATTCCATGTGTTGGAGTCTTGGGAGAAGGAATAAAGTCATGCAAGCTCTGCTGTCTTTGTTGTCTGGACTCATCTTATCTGCATCAATGACCTTAACATTGTTTCATAACAAGGACATCAGTGTACTTACAGTGATGATGCAGTAGGGGATGTTGTTCTTGCACTCTGGGCACACCAGCTCCATCTCAGGCAGGGCATAGTCACAGAAAGGACATGGAGCAGTAGGCTCCTCTTCCTCTGTCTTATCGGGTTTCCTGGAGAACAAAAAAAAAACGATGATCATTAACATCGGTGGGTTTCCCGGACAACAAGGAACATATTAAGCAATCATAAGTTTCCGGAATACCGGAACATAAACAATGTAAGGTTTCTGGACAACACAAAACTAGCCTGGGTACCATGATCCTAATAGATATACTATTATGTAAACACTGCTTGCCCCTTTTTTTTACCAATCTTCATTAGAATCCTAAGAACTAGTAAGATTCTTCTTGTATGATCTTTGGCTAAGATGCATGAATTTACCAATGAAAGCACTTATTTATTATATCATATCAACAAACACCAACAGTCAGGATGTTCTTTGTTGCTGAATTTCTTGCTCTGCTACATTATGTGTGTACTTGTGTGTGATTTATAAAGTCCCTGCTAGTGGACCTCCTACGTAACCTTCTCTTCAAATGAAGGGATCTGACTGGTTCTTGCTGTAATTTGAAAAATCCAAGATAAGTCAGAAGACTGAGGTTCTCTGGACCATGGTGTTCCATTTCTAGAAAATTCCTACAATTGAAAGGCATTGTCTAAAACAGTTTCAGCTGGCTTCTAATCTTTTCACAGCATGTAACTTATAAGGCACACTCACACGCACACTATACTACAAGAACACCATTTTTCTAACCTGACAATAGCCTCGATTTTCTTCTTATACTTCAGGTCAATCTGGTTCCGATATTCTGGTCTCATCAACATGGCAGCATAGCTGAAGGACGAGTTACGTAGTCCTGACCGATGGCATTCAATCACAGTAGAAGTCAGGATTGGGACAATGTCTGAAAGAAAACGTCATGGTACATGATTTAACAGTCCAAAGTCCTCTGTAGGTACAGCTGGCTCAATACTTTCATTTGCTAATCCGTGGCTAGCAAACAAATGTATTGAGCCCTACAATAGTCCTAGGAAGCCGGAAAAGGTGTATTCCTTGATCTATGTTTCAACAGAGGACACAAGGTGTCTCAAGGTCTCCAATGGCAAAAAGCCCAGGAAGTTGTTTTTGCCATGCATGCATACCAGAGTGTGTATGGATGAGATGATCACATTTCTCACCCTGGACTAGCCCTTGCCAGTATCATCTAGCCTGTGGTGCCAGCAGTGCCAAGTAGCTGGTTTCCATGATGATATAGGGACTCAGCTAAACCTTACCCTAAAAGGCTCCATATATCAATGATTGATGTTACTGACTTTTTTTTTAACTTTGGCTTTCATGCACAAACTCTCCAAGGAGGGGCCAGTAACAGCCAGCAGAGTTTGCATAACACAGACAAGATCAGAACCTGACACAGTGATTGAGCCAAAGATACTTACGAGAAGGGAACTTGCTGATGTTGTTCGCCACTCTTATCAGCAGTCGGGCTCCTTTCTTATGATCTCCTTTCTTCACATGGATCTGAGGAGAAGAATTGCATTTAACGAAAAGGCAAAAACTTACTGTAAATGCATTTAAGTTCGCGGGGATTTAATTTCGCAGTAGCGGGAAAAAGGACTTTTCGCGGTGGATTTAATTTCGCGGTAACACCACAGACTGCAGTCTAATATCATAATAGAAAAATATTCGCGGTGGATTTAATTTCGCGGTGAAGTGGTCACCGCGAAAACCGCGAACATTAAATCCACCGCGAACATTTCTGCATTTACAGTATTATAAACAGGAAACTATGGTCAGACATGCGAAACAACAGTAAATTGTGTACAATGAAATTTGAACATGTACATGTATGTAGATGTAGTATTTGGGAGACTCCACTTTTCTTTGGGTGTTTTTGGACGAGCCCATTCTTGCATGGGGGTCAAATTGGGGAAAAGTTCCATGTTGAAGTGGGCAATGTTGGAATAGTCCTTGTTTGAGTACATGGGGATTGCATTATGGTCCATTTCTGCAAAGGGCTGGTTTGGAACTTACATTTTTGCATAATGGAGGAGAGGGAGTGAAATATGTTCCCAAATGTTGCCTGAAAGTTTCTAATTTTACATAACTTTTACAAAGTTTGTTGTAAGTTTGTTGCATGACTGACCTTGACTAGGATGTAGCTGTGCAGGATCAGCAGGTTAGTTGCCATCTCGGAGGGGATCCGGATCTGGTGACTGCGTAACTCCGTGTACATGCTGAACAGCACATCATGGGCATTACGGTAGTTCCCTGTACAATACAACAAACCACAGTTAATGTCAGTCATCTTACAGTGGTCTATTAGAGGTAAGCAGCCTAGTACTTGCAGTGGCACAGAAGTGGTTCGGGAGGGAACTGCAGTGATAGCGATAGTAGGAAATCTCAAAGTGCTCCAGTATTGGAATGGATAACACAGTTTAAACTATTCACAGATGAATGATCCTGAAGACAACCTCTCACCTCACTAGGATATTAGACAATGATACCAGTAGATGACTTATAAAGTTCAAATTCAAATTAGACTGCAGGTGGCCATACTAATGATATCAAAGGATGATAAGGCACACTCCTACTCATGACAAGTTCAAGTGTAACAGTGGGGTTCAAGCGTCACCAACAGATCAGTCTAACCAGTCTGGAACTTTTGGTCTTAGACCAGCGGTTTGCAACATTGGTTTACTGAGCTGGCAGGCCCGGGTTCCAATCCTGGAAGACTTACTGTTTCTACTCACCTCTAGTGTTTCGAAGTACGAAGTACGAAGCAAGGATAAAGACCCAACGGTGAGTATGCATGTTGACTACCTAGTACCTATAAAAATGCTGTGCATTTGGAATTGCACACTGTCAGAAACTCCATACCAGCATTTTGTTCCTCCCTTGCAATAATGATGGCAGTCCTGGCTGCCTCCCGAAACTGCTTCAGCGCCATGTAGAGTCGGAACAGGTACTTGGCATCCTACAGGCAGGCAATGGGAGAAATGGGGACTCATGGAGCTGACATGAAATCGCGTTTTAATCAAGCCATCAGAATTTTGCATACAGCTCTTATTAAATGGTTATGTTGCATGAGAAACTATGGTATAAGGTGAATATGTAATTATACTTGATTGTTGTGTAATAAAGCTATTATTACTATTATGGCATAATAATCATGTAATATGTACAGTTATTTACCTTAGGCATGCCATCTGTTTCTCCCATCAGGTAGTCAATAAGTTGATGAGTTAGGGTGTCATCATTTGCAGCTCCAACCTGGGAAAAGATGATGATACGTCATGCAGTAATTGACGTCTAATTGTACTTAATAGGCTTACAAACACACACATACACTTGGATGCGTAAACCTATACTGACAAATTGAATATGAAACGTTATAAAAGTAGGCTACTGATTTTCTTTCTTGTACTCATGGTCAACTTCTTTTCTTGAGGTTACAATACATAAATCCATCAATAATCCAACATCAAGACATGTAGATGGAATGTCCATTGACAGCAGTGCAACTTGAAACTCTCTTCTTTGATTCTCTTTCAAACACAAAGAAACTTACATTACAAAACCTAGCGACCACCCCTCCACACCAAGACTACCCTCACCCACCACTGTGTCAGAGTCTTCAATTTAAAAAAGTTGACACAAGACTGGAAGAAGAAAAAGAAGAAGAAACTCACCGTTTCTATGGCCATCTCTATAGCCTGGCTGTCATCTCCTGATGGACACTTCAGGAAGTGTTTCAGGGCCTGTCCAGAGGACAAAATATCATTTAGTTCAACTCAATCTGCAGATTCAACTTTCAACTGAGATTTTCTGAAACTTTAGCATCAATATCCAGATCTTTTAAATCCCATCTCCAATTGCTGGTGAAAATATCCCTTGCAAGAGCGGTTTGTAATGCTTGATTGGTGCTGCATTGATGCTGGACTGATATAATTTCATGTTATCACTAATGCTACCTCAGTCTGCACTACCATATATTCATTCAAGGCTTTTCAGTGTTGACAATTCATAAAAACTCTGAAATTACCTTCTTGGCTGTTGGCACCAACTACAGCTGCATCAAAATCTTAGGGATGTATTACACATTATTTTTGCCAGGGGTACTTTTTTAATGTAAAGCATGTATATAGTGTGTACATTTGCCTAGTTACCTCCATGAAATGTCATGGAATGGAGGTTATATTTTCTGTTATGTGTCTCTGTCTGTGTAGATGATTACTCAAGAACTGCTGGATGGATTGGTTTCATACTTGTGTTGGTGGGGTGTGATGAAAGCTCGAATCGATGAGATTTTGGGAGCCATATCTGTCGTTATAATCGATGTAATAATATCAGAAATCACCCCTATATTTGAGATATATTGGTACAGGCATCGTGCTTTATGTGTTTGTTAATGGGCTTAGCTCCAAGCAGATGGTGAGGTGACAGCTGTTTGGGGAACCCCGAGTTTTTTTAATATGATAATTAGTTTTATTTATGTCTGCTTAGGATATCATGGAGATGTGAAGCGTAAGTATAATTGTAAGAAGTTGAGGTACATTTAACGATAATGCTTAACAGGTATGGATGTCTCACATACTGTACTGCTGATTTGAGTGACATGGTGATTAAAATGCCATTAGGTCCTCTCATCTGGGTTGGGTGTCAGAAGTTTTATGGGCGATACAGATGTTCTGATTTTGTTACGATAAGGGACAGTTGTTAGTTGTCTCTTTCGCAGCCAATGGTACTTGTTTTTTAGCAGACGGGGTTGGCGCCAAGTATTCATCTTACAGTTGGTGTAGGGCTGTCAGAGGAAAGTGTGCATCTCGTTTTTGTACCGTGTGAACAGCTGATGTTATGACATATTGGTGGAAAATCAAATCACCATCTGACTAAAGTTGGCCACATCCCTTCTTCTTTCTGAGTTTCCCAACTTCCTCCCACCACACAGCTCTGAGGCACATAGTCGAACCTCAATAATGCTGACAACCTTAGACATTTTAAATACCAAACATCAAGCTTAAGGAACACCACGCTACCATATGCCGTCGACCTCTTAAACGCACATTACACAATTAAGTGTCACATTTTGATAATTACTAATCAGATGGACATCCTCTGTGTCATTAAATAGATACGCCACTACTTTCCCAACACATTTATATTATATAACCATTACTCTCACATACAACCGACTATAAACATACATACCATCCACAAAAAAGCAATAAATATTTCATGGAGGTATGAGGTCCCCGAACTCTAGTTATATGTAACAATATATGTCACTGCTTACCCTGCCATATTGCCCACACAGGTAGAAGAACTTCCCTGCCAAGAAGTGGTTTCTCTCATTCTCAAAGTAGAGGGCGATGCTCTGATAATCATCGTTGGTGGCATCAGGGCCTGGAGACAGAGTCAACATGTTGGAAAAACTCAATTTACTAGTTAAATAATGCACCTACCTTGAAAACATCTTGAACTGGATAAATTCAAATCTGTTTTTTTTTTCTCAGTTAATTTTGCTCAACTCAAGGACTTCTGTACAATGTCTTTGCTTGAATTTGTAATAATGCTATTGTTTGCCACATGGCATTGTTCTCCGTTCTGAGGATACATGAAGTAGAAAGTAGTTGAGGCATTTTCTCACTGAAATCTGGATTCTCCATGAGAAATGAGTTTTCATCATATTATGCACTCTTCCTAAGTCTGTACAATGTAAGTAACATGTGTCATTTCAATTACATTATGATTGTACTAATAATGCTAGTTCACCTTTATCTGTTGGGTAACCTATATCTGTTGCCTTTTAAAAACAGGGTATTTCTGGATATCAAGTTGATGGACGTTAGTTTCAAATTGCAATATTTTAAGGATATTGCAATTTAAAACTATCACCCTTTGACTTGATGTGCCTAAATAGCGTTTTTAAAAAGCAATGGATATAGGTTATCCGACGGCGAAAGGAGATATATCGATATATGCTGCTAGTAAAATGTGCAACATTCAATTTCCTTCCGAATCAATGATATTGAATACAGAATTTTGAGAATACTCCACCTATGATATCAGCATACACCTCCATCTGCCCATGCTGCTGTGCTATCTGGAAGGCTTCATCATTGCATTTGGACATCACCAGGAACTGGATGGCTGATCCAAAGTCATTCAGCCTCTGGAAGAACCTGACAATGCAAACGGCACAAGTTTTCATCAATGGCCAGTAAATGACCTGCTGAGTGTCCTGTCCATGTTCCTATGACCAATCCTCTTCCTGTCATCATTTTCCCTCAATTCCACCAGGTGATCTTCTTCATGCCCCCCTCTTGTCATGTCTCATTTCTCACCTCCCTTTCTTATCATGACTTTCCCACCTTTCCTCTTCTTGTCACCACTCCCTGCTTCCCTTCTTCTTGTCATCTCCTCCCACATCTCCCTTTGTCATTGTCTCCCCTCCCCTTGTCATCATGTTAACCCTCTCATCCCCTTACTGTCACTGTGTCTCCTCCCCTCCCATTCTCTCCTCCCCCCCTTGTTACCATGTATGTCTCCTCCCCCTTTTGTCTCCTCCTTCCCTTGTTACGATGTCTCCAATTTAGGGCTTGTCTAGACTGTCTAAATTTGGAGTGTCAAACAAAAGCAAGTTTCATACCTGGCCACCATCTTGGCCCCCTCCACAGAGTTGGTTTCCCTGATGATCTTCACAGCCTCCTCAGGGTTCTGGAGATGATCTAGCTGGATCCTGTGAAAGACAGGACATCAGTTGGGGAACTGTACAATGTACATTCAAACGGGTTGGTGGTGATGTCAGTTAAGGAGCGAATCAAGGAATGGGTTCTAGGGCGCTCTGTCGAACAGGCGTTCCAACACCAAGGGACAGAAGGCATTTCGGGTATTCGAATAACTTAATTTGCTCAATGTGTAATTCAGACCAACCAGTGCCCTCATTCAAAATTTGGATGATTTCAGACATAACACTAAGAGATGTCAAGGTTCCCAGACAGAATAGCAGAGAAGCGACTGTATATAGTGTATGATAAAAGTCGGAGTGAAAGGCAACTTCATATAGTGTATGATAAACTAAATATAAGCTAACTACTATCTGGATGGTACCCAGGCTACTTATGACATCTCCCTAAAACAAAGACTGTACCTGATGACGTTATCGTAGTCCTTAGCACTTTCATAAGCCAGTGCGGCCTCCTTGTAGCGGCCCTCAGCTTCCTTGGCCTTGGCATACTGCGCATGGATTTTGGGGGAGCTGACTTTAGGCAGAAGTTCTCCAACTTTAGCCCTGAAGGAAAAGAAAGATTATTGTCTCCCACTGGCAAAACTTAGAACATAATTGACCAGATTCTTATTGATAAAAAGATGTACTCAACCATGGCTCAGATGTCTTGCAATACACAATGTAGTCATCTAGAAAAAAACAGGTTATACATGTTGAACATCTTGTATTCAACAGGTTTAAAGAAAAATCGTTTAATGTGTGAAATAATTACATACCAGTTCTTGCTGCGGATGTAGACAGATGCAGCCTTATCAAAGTACCCACCCTTCTCATACAGGACTGCTGATTCGGAATATTGCTGTGTAACAAAAGAAAATGGTATTAAAGATACCATTTAAAAATAACATAATGTGAAGCAAACCTACTATTCAAAGCATTACTAAGTTGTATAATGTAAGTCAAAACCAATTTAATGTCATGAATTTCAAGAATAGGAATCATTCCTAATCTTAATTGTAACATTATACAATCATGTAACATAGAGGTACCAGATAGTGTGCTGTTCTATTCATCAGCTACTTTGGGTCATGCCTACATGTTGAGGTAAATCAAGTATATCATTCCAAAGCCAGAGCATTTAATTCAATTCAAAGAAGTATTGACTCAGTCATGACTCTTCTTCAACTTGCCATCAAACAATACTTATATTCACAAAAAGAACACAAAACAAAAATACCACCTGTGTCTGGTCTCTCTCTTTATCAATAGTTTACATCTGATCAATGATTGAAGTACAATGTACATTGTACATGTACATGAACATGTATTTAAGCTAAATGTCACATGAATTAGTTTTGTGGTCTCCTGTACGTTTTCATCTAGGTGGTACTGTGACCTAATGTTGCTGTTGAACAACATAATGGGCAAGTTGTTATAATAACACATTAGCTACTCTACCTTCATATTTTCCAAAATGGCAGCACAGTCCTTCTTCAGAGTTCTACTGGGCATCTTCATGGCCAGACTGACCCCTCTGTGGACAAGTCAACAGGTCAAAAGAATTGGACAAACACACGACATTGTGAACATTCATCAAAACTTAAGAGAAAAGCCATTGCCAGTAATCATAAAGAAAAGTCCAGGACTACAATAAAAAAATATTAGTATGCACATGTACTTCATGCCAGAGAATTTGAGTTGTTTGCCATGTTTCTGAATAAGGCTGAGAACTTATTGGATGCCTCTCATCTCATACAATGTATGTAAAGTGCACATTTTGTCTATATTTCTTACAGGTGTTACTTTAATCAACGCTCAACATTTCCAAAACTTTTCTATAAACAAGGAAAGTGAGGTAAAAATTTTTAAAAATCATCAAATTTAATGACATTCATATCAGCCAACCCATCATCCTTGAGAAAGACAAATACAGTCGAAACCGGTAGAATACCGTCGTCTCTGAGCTGTCATTTTCCCAAGCTACGAATGATGTCAGCCAACCGATCTATGTTTACTAACTGAAATATGCTTAATGCAAAATGCATGACGCTTTCCATGTATGCGTTTAAAATACTCACTTTCTGATATCTCCCATTCTGATGGACATTCTAGCAATACCAGCAGCACAGGCCTCATCATGGTCACGGTACTGTAAGAAGTTCAACATGAAAGTTAACTTCAACATGTTCATCATTTAGCACACACCAAAACTAGCCTGCAATTTTATCTGCGTTCTTAGAAGTCCTTGTGGATTACACATTGTACATGAGAACAAAAAATCATTACAGACCAACTTGAAGTTTCTTGAACACAATTGCCCAAGTTCAACATCCTCAGATTCAAGTTTAACAATACAATTACAGTCAAGTAAAGTCACCTGGACACTCGGTCTCACTGGACAAAGTAAAGTGTGCACTGTCATTGTACTCACCTCTGGTATCCGGGTGATTCCTTTTTCATAATGGGCCAATGCATTGCTGTAGTCACCACTGAAAGATATTGTGTGTGATTGAGTGAGAAGGATATTAATTCAGATACATGTAGAGATTGTGGTGTTACAAGTTTAAAACATAATCATCTAATTTCATATTTATCAAAATCATTCCATACAAATGTTGACATTGTATTATCAAAGAAAAAACATACAAAGTACATGTACATGTACTTATATCTTAACCTAAAATGTTGAATGACTAGTAGATGAACATTGGACAAAGTTAAGCTTGGACTACGTTGATCCGAGGCATTGCAATATTATATAATTGTGTTTTGCAAAATTTCATGAAAAGCCAGTCTGAAGAAAATGCCTGCTTACGTGAACTCCATCTGCTGTGCATATTCCTTGGAGATGTAGGGGATCTGGTCAGGAGCCAGCCGTTTGGCCAGCTGCAGGGCCTGGTCCCAATGGAGCAGATCTCGCCTCATCTGGTCATGAACAAGAAGCAGGAAAGCAACATTAAAAACTATAAATTATATAATGTTAAACTGAATATCATCATATTGCAATGTGCACAATTAATATTGAATAATTATTCAGAATGCACATTCTGATAAGCTGGCAATACTATTTGAGAAAGACTATATATAGATTAGTTTTTCAAGTTACAAGGCCGTAGATGTATGCCTGACAATTAAGACCATACAAAACAGCTTGCCCTGGTGTGGCAGATACATGTAAGATAAGCTTACAGTGATACACAAAGAGACTAGTACCAGGTATAATCAAAGACATTCAAATGACCCATTACACTGTCAGTAGTCATGATCACTATATGACATGACCGCTGTTTTCCATCTCCTTGATTTTGAATGAAAACCCTGTCAAGCGCAGAAGGTGCAATGATCCTTGTTTCTTTTTTAAAATCCAGACCCCCAGCTGAAACACTATTTCCTGCACTTTGAGGGGCAAATTTTGCTTGTTGAGTCTAGACTTAGCTTGGTTCAAGCTAAATTTCTGGAGATCTTTGCAAAATTTCATTTCTTAAATGGATTTTTGTCTTTCACGGAGGACGGAATGGGCAAAATTTCTGTCCGTCCCTAGCCGCAAAACGGAAGGACGCACGCTGGCTAGAACCCTGGTATGAAGACACATGCAGCCTTTACGTACATCCAGTGCAGCAACAGGACTGCTGGAGGCCAGGTACAGCTCCTGGGCAGTGTTGAAGTCCTCCAGGAACATGGCCACATGGCCAGCCAGCAGGTTCTCATCCTCTGTGTTCTGAGATCAGGGGAAAGGTCACAATTAGAGGCATGCGTGGTGGGTGGATTTTCATGTCATTCAGCATGGCTTGTGAAAGAAGTGTAAGAAACTTAGCATGAAAGTTCATCTGTGTTGGTAAAATACATTATAGAAATAGCTAAACTTTCTTTCCAACACTGAATTAATATAGGGACTTACCCTAAATTTTCGTCCAACTCCGTCGACCTTGTTCACAGAATGACCCTATCTTTTTACCCTTTCGTTGGTCAAAATCTTAGACTCAGAACAGGATTTCTTCGCGCGAGGAGTGAAGGAGGCAGTGTACATTAGAGCCCACCGGCCCACACTCAACAGAGACGGGGGGTGGCACAGACTTTCTGATACTTATGACCCCCTCCTGCAAAAGTGGCGTGTTCCTGACGTCACTGCTGGAGATAGGGTCATTCTGTGAACAAGGTCGACGGAGTTGGCTGAAAATTTAGGGTAAGTCCCTATATTAATTCAGTGTTGGAAAGAAAGTTTAGCTATTTCTATAAGTGTAAGAAACCTTTTTCTTGGGAAATGTTGGCATTTTGGAGCAGGTTATGGCTTGAAGATGTGACCTCTAAGGTGAGCTCACACATGCATAATATATTCAAATAAGGTCCATAATTGTATGGAATACTTGGCCTCTACCAGGCTCCACAGGTCACTGGAAAAATAGTAGACATCGACAAATAACATGCCAGAGGAGTTAGCTAGCCGTGGACTATGGTTTGCAACGTAGCTAACTCCTCTGGCGTGTTATATCTGGCTATACAAATAATTTTGTCCAATTTTTACTATTTCTACAGTGACTTATGGAGTCTGGTAGAGGCTAAGAATTCCATATGGACCTCATACGGACTTGCAAATATATGCATATGTGAACCAGCTTTTAGGCAGGTTTAACTGCATACACAGTACTCTACAATTATAATAGTAAATTTAGCAATGAAGTCATAACAGATATGATTGATCAAATTAAAATTTCACTCTAAGACTTTGTGTTGAGGATATGGCCATGGGATAAGAAAACACTTTCTTTCTTATAAAAAAGGGCAAAGATAAAAAGATGAACGATGTAATATGATAACTGTTTATCCAAGTTTAGGATTGATGAAGATGGACTTGAAGCTAAGTGAAGCAATACTGTGTGTGTACAGCTGACCTTGATTCTCTCCAGCGACCAGACCAGCCCAGCATCCCCCAGCTCCCTGAACACCCGGATGGAGTACTCCAACTCCAGCTTCTCCAGTGATGCCTGGCCCAGCTTCTTCCAACTTTCAGGCTCATTCAGGAACATACAAAGGCCCCAGGCTTCCTTGTATCTACAATAGTTGGAAAAATATGTCGATGAAGGTTAGACATCCACGTAATAAGATAGCAAAATGCAGTTATTCAAAAGACCCTCCAGTTTAATTTGGGAGTTCCTGTTTTAGTTGGGAGTGACGTCCTATATCTTAGCAACCGTACACCCATATGTGCTGATATCATAAGCTGTAAGTAGAAATGATGTAATACATAGCAGCCAATAACAACCCCCTGGGGATTAGTCTGGGGATTGGCATAACTGTACATAAAGTTTGAGGGTTATGCATAATTATGCATAAGTTTCCAATGGTTATGCATAATTATGTATAAGGTTCAAATGGAATAATACAAAATTAAGGGTAACACTGACCCGCCCCGAGGTGTATATGGTGTCATAACACCTGGTCCTTTGCATAAGCACGAATGTAGTATAACCACCGAATAAAACCACCAAGTGAGCGAAGCGATAATGATTTTACCTTTTCAAGCTTAAGCACTGGTCCAGGGATGATTTGACCTGATAGAAGAAGTAGACAGCATGAATTATTACCAAGCCTTTAATATAATAAGATTTTTTAATGAATGTTCAAAAATTATTCCTCTGGCACTAGAGGGGTGTTTTGTTAAGTTGAGAGATGTATATTAAGTTATAGTAGTTAAAAGGTACATATCCCCTTGCAAGTCATTTACATAATTCATGATGTCATGTAAACACAAAATTCTGCCAAAGGAAAGTATTTCCACCATGTAATTTTGGTACAGAAGACCATTATTTAGAATGGACTAGAAGTATAATATTTATAGCCTTATTTGCATAATCAAGATAAAACAAGAAAAAATTCCAAATGTTCTGAACTTGTTTCACAAGAACAAGTTCCCATATTATAATTATTGTAAACTTAACATCAATATAATTCTACAGTGTACTGTCCAACTAGAAAAATTTTGTAGAATTTAAGTTAAATGCTTCAAAAAGTGTCTTAGATTTCTTTAACATTTCCTACCTCAGACTGAGGCTGCTCCTGAAGTCGTTCTATGTCGTGGAAGCTGTGTGTCTCCAGCACGAAGGAGGTGAGGCGACCGCCCTGGGTCTGACAGGTCACCTCACCATTGTACAGCAGGATGGGCAGCTGTCCATAGGGGAGCTTGGTCGTGCCAGCAAAGGAAATCGCAGGGCCTGCAGGGTTGGACAAGTCCATTAGCCCAATTGTCCCGGACAAGTGAAAATGCCGATCGGGCAAGCACATGTTCTACCCCACTTGCCTGATCGGGCAAGTTAGATTTTTCCATGAGTTAGATTTTGATATACTTTTCACAGCATGGACATCAAGCATCGTTGAACACAGAAAAAAATCCAATAATAAAAGAATTCCATTGCTGGAAGTGAAAACTACATACAAAAAGTCATTTAATTTTGGGCAAGTGAAAAGTTGGTTCGAGCAAGTAAATTCTTCACGTAGTTGCCCGATAGGACAAGTGAATTTTAGAAAACTTGTCCAACCCTGGCAACATGATACTGTATTAGCTGCTTGACAACATATTCAGTCAAAGTAAAGAATGTGTTCAATCAGCAGTAGTCCTTATTTAAATGTTGAACCTTTTGTGCTGTGTCCACAGCAAGAATTCATGACATTTCAATTTGAATAAATCATTAAAATAGCGTCTGAAAAAATAGCAGATCTGCTAGTGCTAGCATGGCAAAATTTTGTTTTGGTTACATTTTAGATGTCAGCGCAAGTTGGTGCAGTTGGGTGGGCAACAAATTACAAAGTGGTTTGTGGGAATGTGCATTTTTACTGGCCATTTTTATTCCCTGCTTTGACCTGTTTTGGCTATTCCAAGATTAGGGTGCAACAATGGCATCCAGAATTACTATTAGCATTTTTTATTCATCATATTTTGTTGACGTTTATTAAACATACAATCCAAAATACAATTTTTCATACATACTTTTAAACCACTGTCACTGACCAAAAAATTGAAAAAAAGCACCATGCATGTAACCAATTGTGGTATAGTGTTCTATACTGAAAGTGGAAAAATTAATATAAATATTGAAAAATTGGCCCAAGTGCAACGCTCTCGTGCACCCTAGCTGATGTTGGAATATTTTTTGTAGCACATAATCAAAGTACTTGAAATATCCAGTATGTTCTCTCACATTGGTCACAAGAAAAGATACGCAGTTGACACCATAAGCCTTTTTCATGTATCATATACAGCCATGTTGCTTGCACTGTATAGTGAGCGTGAAAAGAGTTTAATGGCTCTAACAAGTACTAGTAGTGCTTTGTGTTTAGTGCCACATGTATTTGTGATACTCCTATTTTGTACGTACGAATTTCAGCTGGCTTCTCCAAAGAACTGAAGCTGACAGCTAACAAACATCATACAGTCAGTACAATATGCTGGGATACACATAACATCAAATAGACTACTAGACATGTATATGAATTACTTTGTGTATGCTTTGATTTCAAATTACTATCTAAATGTTACGGCAAAGCTGATAAGCCATACACATAGCTTTCAGTAGCCTAAGGACATCAGTTCAGGTCGTCCTCATACATAAGAGAGAAGAAGTTATTGGCATTCAAATTCATTTACATATAGAATATGACATGGTGTATTCTGTATCACCCGAGATTCCAGCCCGACCCCCGGTTTGGATCACCAGACTGACAGTACATGGCCAAGAGTGTGAAATTTACAGTTCCTGGTGTCATCTCTGCATGCTGGTATATACGGGACCTCAGACTGAAGCATGATCACATTGATTTCTTTCACTTACCTTTGATAGAAGCTCTGCTGTAAGCATAGGTGTAGAGTTTTTCCTCGTCGTACACTACAAACACGCACTGCAGGGATACAGAAATGATAACAACTTATTATATGTATTATGTACAGGAAGCACTGAGACAAGGGGGTGGGCGGCTGAGAACAGAACAAAACTTTTTGCTTTGGTTTTGAGTTTGTGGTGGAGGGATTGCCACAAGAGCCTCAAACATAAAACCACTGAGTATTTTACAGTATGTAAATGAACTCAAATAATGGTACTGTTACACTGTATGGTACTGTCACACTGTGCAAGTCAGTATGAGTTCTGTATTAAATTTTGTCAATATGCAGTAGCCATACACTCAAAGGTCTATATTGCACTCCCTGTCTCTGTTGAGCAATTATAAGGCCCTAGATGTAAATACATGTAGGCCATCAACATAGACAGGGGCACCATAGACTTTCTGAAACTTATGATACACTGCTCACTGAGTCACGTGGTCTATCTTCCTAGCATGACAAAACAGATCAGAAGATCGCTCATTCATTTACAAAGACTGAAGCTGAACTATTGAAAATTTGGGTAAGTCCAATTTTTGTGTTGGAAACTACACTTTAACTTTAATCCAGAATGGGTTAGATTATAAGTGTTGTCTGAGGTTACCTTATCAAAGGTCCACTGCTCCCACAGGACCCCTCGCACTGCAGGGGGGAAGTTAGGGATCTCCACACAGTGATCATTCACCTGGATATAGAAAGAACATGTAAAGATTGAAACAATATTAATCAGACTATAGCAAAATCTATTTGCCTAAATGTCATAAATGAACTAGGGTTCCACAACCTCATACCTTTGGTACACTGTCAACTCATGTGATAAACATGACGTTGCAGTGCCCCAAATACCCACTTGCACATTTGCTAATGCAACCACATTTTGCTTGGTGCAACTTAACTTGAAACCAAGTTAACGTAGCGCACAACCTGAAATTTTGCAGTTGGAACACTGCTTTCCCCCCCACCTACGTATACGTGCATAAGCTTTTTTATTCATTTGGATTTATTGAATATTATGTAGTTACATGTAACTGGAAGGAAAGATAATGGATAAGTAACTGATTTGAAGAAAGTAAAACTAATGTAATAACTGTCAATTGGATGAATAACTTGGAAGTGGTTCAACCTGAAATATTGATGGCGCAACCTCGCTTTTGACTCAGGTTGCCACCTGAGCAACCTGGCTGAAAAAAGTATTTTGAGCACTGTGTTGTAAATGTTTCTAATAGATTATGGAAATAACAGCCATTTACATCAATCTGTATCCGTAATTTGTATTTATATGACACATAGCCGGTATAACCGCCCTTTCATAACAAACCAGGTTCACAGGAACGTGGCATGGCAGCAGCCGGTCATCTTACACTGTCTAAACAACCAGTGAGTGTCCCACCTAACCTCATTTTTTGCACATCTGACTGGTGCAAATGTTGTTTAAAGTTCAGATGCTCCTGTGTAGCATGAGTGACTTACAGGGTTGTAGACGAAGCCGTCAGTCTTGTCGTCTATGAAGACCAGTCGTGTGCCTCCGCTGTCGGGGAACAGTTTCTTGATCCCCACCACATGACGGTACTCGTTCACTATGTTCCAGTCCTCAATCAAAAAGAAGTGCAGACTTCCAGTCTAAATAAAGAAAAAGGTTATGTCATAATACATTCCTTCAACAGCACAAACCTGGGCCAACAAAGATAGAATCTTCTGATTATAACACTTTGTAGGGCATATCAAGACACAAATAACATCAAACGTAAATTCTAAGAAATTACATTTGAAAATGATAATGCTTAATAACCGGAATTTGCACAAAATATGCACCCTTCTGGTGTTATTCAACATCAAACTGTAAAAAAAAAACTATACCTCCAGCTCGAGTCTTTTACATTAAACAGTGACTTTGCAGCTTATAACGTCACTATGGACAATTGGCAACCAGTTTTGAACTTTCCACTGAAGCTTGCAAAGAAAGATCTTTTGACAAGCAAACAAAGCAAAATTATAATGTCTTTTATTTAGTGTTTCTCCAGATTTAAGTATTGCCTGTTATACAGTATGCACAGAACCCATTTCATATATTCTCATATCTTTCCATGATACAAGCAAAGACTTTAAATAACATCAAAGTCAAAATATACATGTATGAATGGTTGGTTGGTCTCTGGTATTAGTCATGTTGATGATGTCATATTATGACTAGGATAATCTCAATCTGTGTCTAATTAATTTCAATCCGCCCATTTTCTTCTTCTCAAGCTAATTTTCAAAAAAATTGAGCTGGTAAGTGAGAGCTGTATCAATAGTAGTTAGACTATAATCTTACATCAGTTCCATAGATGAAGAAGTCGTTGGTGAGGTCGTGACAGGTGATGCGACTGTTGCCATCTTTGTCAGGAAAGAGTTTGGCTTCTCTCTCTTCATTTACCTCCATTCCCTCGGTCTCCACCTGAGGGAAATAACAAAGAAAACGTTGATTTTTTTATCTCAGTCTAAAAATGGCACTGAATATAGCTGTCTTAAAGCCTGCAGCACAATTCAAGCAAACGTCTGCTGAATTTTTAGTTTGACTGGATCTCGCTGAAGTTAAAAATCATCTGAGCATTGACCTTAAAATCTGTATTTTTCCCTTAAAATCTGCTCATCATAATTTGGCCTGGACTCGGTGTTTCATTCCGGAAAGGTCCATTGTCTTTTCTACTTTTTTTGGGTGCACAGCTGACATCACAAGGAGGTTTGAATCTGGAGGTTTAAAAATGGACGAATCACTGAAAATAAGCTGAAAAAGTATGTAGAGCATCTTAGACACGTCAGCCAAGCTCAGTAAACTGAGTGCCATCTCCCTAATAGTAATAGTGGTCATTGTATGGTTTTAGTGGTTTCAACTATAATATTAGATTTGTCTGCAAAATGTAATATCATTGACATTCAGCATGTCGTATACTCTTCATACACATGTACATGACTGTGCAGAATGATCATTATAAACTGTTGATTTGCGGGCATTACGGTGTAACACATATTTGGTTTGGCTACTCATGAATGTTTTGTGCAATGTAGTAGCAACAGAAACACACATCATGACTTACCAAGTGCAGCTGTACCTTCCCTTCAAACATGACAGCAGCATAGTCAGCATTTAACTTCATACTGGTGATGGTTCCAAGGTACTCTTTGTCCTTCAGCTTCTCAGGGCCTGAAAAACATGACATTGTAAGGATATCCAAAGGACATGATGAAAATGCGTCCACTTTTATGTCATCTTTAAAGCCTGGAAGCAGGTTGGCTTACAGCATTGTTGAATAGAATAACTAAAAACTAATGATAGCATTTTCATTTTGTATCTATTAGATTAATTCGAAAGACAAGCTCTGATTGGTTACAATGACTGGTGAGAGCAGGTCCTTGTCATGCGACATAATGATTAGATGGTGTGCTGTGCTAATCAGTTGGTTCTTGGGAAACATCTACATTTGTAGCTAGTCTCTCTGTACACTACAGACCAGGCTTTTAGCCAGGCAGGCATACAGGCGTACATTGTACGCCTGTTAAAATATAACTCAAATTGTACGGCCTTACACTGGGGAGCACATCCTCTGACAAGTATGAAATTCTGGTTGACCAGGGATGCTACAGATCAAATGTGGCCTGTGTGACAGTAAATTCGCTTCATTCCCCAAAATTTGCACCTAAAGATGTGGGAAATGGTGTTTCAGAGAATTATAAATTTCAAAATTTTTCTGAGTGAGGATGTCCCCAGACCCCCTTCAATACTCGCACCTGCAGCGCTCGACTAACGGCAAGAAATTTGGACACCCTATGATAAAATCCTAGCTAAAAGCCTGCTACAGACTAGATAGAAGTTATCTTGATATTATCACTTGTAGTCGAATCAAACTGGCAAAGTTCCCACTGACATGAAATAGAGGAATTGTCCCCACCTTTGTCTCCTAGAACATAGAACCATGCCCGGTTGTTCATCCCTGCAGCCATGTGGTACGGTCCCAAGGCCAGAAATGTAGGCTCCACCTCTATACTGATGGATACTGTGGGCTCCTGTATTACATAAAATACATGTTTAAGGACCTTCTACAAACTCATGACTACATTGTAATCCTAGCTTCAGGTTGGTATCCATCTCTTTTCAGCTAATGGGCCTGCTTTAGTGATCATATTGCAATATAATTTGCAAGAGGACCAAGACAAAACAGGTCTGCAGGACATCAGGCAACAGTATGAACCTACACATCAGACTTGATGCACCTGCAGCTGATGCACCTGCATGCAGCTGATGCACCTGAACGCACCTGCAGCTGATACACCTGAATGTGCCTGAAACTTATGCAACTATAGCTGATACACCTGCAGCTGGTGCACCTGCAGCTGATACACCTGAATGTGCCTGAAGCTTATGCACCTGCAGCTGATACACCTGCAGCTGATACACCTGCAGCTGATACACCTGAATGTGCCTGAAGCTTACGCAACTGTAGCTGATACACCTGCAGCTGGTGCACCTGCAGCTGATACACCTGAATGTGCCTGAAGCTTATGCACCTGCAGCTGATACACCTGCAGCTGGTGCACCTGCAGCTGATACACCTGAATGTGCCTGAAGGTGATGCATGCAAATTTTAGACTTTTACTAGTCAGACACTGTCCAGTCACAAGTATACACAATGGACTCTAACCTGCTCATATCCATTGGTTATGGTGACCTCCAGTAGTGAGGTCAGGAAGGCCACACGTGTGCCGTTGGTGTCACTCAGCATGGGCAGTTTGGTCAGGTAGACGTGCAGCCCTCCGCGCTGGCTGGACACGGCCAGCAACTGACCATCATCTGCCCACTGCAGCTTGTCCAGCCCCTTCTGCTCTTCTTCCAAGGTTATAATGGCATACACTTCCTTCAGTTCAGACAGGTCGTGGATCTTCACACTGGAACAGATTGCAAATGGGTTATAGAACTCGTTGCATATTGTAGTGTGGACCAGTATGTTGTCAATGTCATAATATTGTAGTGAGTGAGTTATGTGCAAATGTAACATTTTTTGGGGAGTGAATTGCATTAAGCCATTTCCTTTTACCAATTTCTTCCAGGTTGATCAGACCTTTCTGTGTCACTGACGAAAGATAACGGATGTTATCTGAAACCTCTGACAGTTTCAAAATCATAATGATATATAACATACACATGTATGATTCATATCCAGTTGGTTGAGTAACTGCTATTTGGCGTATCTTACTACCTCGATGTCTAGCCTTTATCAACAAAACATAATATGTATAGACTATCTTTGATATCCACATGTAACAGAAGGAAATGATGGTTAATACTCTCATGCCAGATTGGTGTTGGTTGACTCTTACCAAATAATATAGATGTGAAGTAGCATATAGTACGTAAGATACTAACCAGTTATCCCCACATGATGCAGCCTTGTTCAGGGACACCGACACAGCGATGTAGTTCAGCGAGTCCTTGTGGTTCCGAGCCTGGAACAGTTCCTGTGTGGGGCACGGAATAAAAGTGGTTGGGATGTACAATATGTTACATATATAGGTTGGCTTTTCAATCATTCTATTTTTGCAGAGAAACACCTGAAAAACAGACCAGAACTTGACATGGTCTAAGACAAAAATGTGCTCACGATGATAAACATTAATTTATGTACCAATATGGTACTGGTTACTAAGGACTGCTTGTGCAAAACATGTAACTGAATAAAGGAATTTGAATCACAGAAAACACTTCTATGTTGTGGGAGATTTTGCTCACAAACTCACTGTCTATGTCACTGCTCTCGTCCTTATATATACATGTAGAATATAAAAAACACATTGAACAACATATGTTGAACCAGAGGATAAGAAAATAAGTAAGTTTTTCTTGATTGAAAATAAAAACTAAAAACAAAAAAACTGTCAAATATATTATATACATTGAACAACATATGTCGAGCCAGAGGACAAGAAAATAAGTAAGTTTTTCTTGACTGAAAAACTGTCTTTTCTTTCTGAACATAGCCCAAGCGGCAAAGGCCAACAGCCCTACATCATATAACAATATCCAACAAACATTTCACTGAACATGTGCGGGTGCCAGGGCCGCCCAACAAACGTGAATACCTCCAGTTCACTGAGCTCCTTGACACTGGTCGGTTTCGGGGAATGTCGTTCGAACGTGTTCTATTGTTTACAAATGACATATAGGTAGTTGATAAAATTCCCCCTTTAGCTTAAGGAATGTGCAGCTCAAATCAATCTATCTAACATTAGAAGGTCACTAAAATTTACTAGGTTCTTTGCAAAAATAAGCTTGTGACATAAAATTGACATGTACAAGAAAACAATATTTCAGCACATGATATATTGATGTTGACCAAATCATATCTAAAACATGATAGTAGATAATTGAGTCTACAATTACTGGCATTGGAAGGCAAAGCTTTATTATGACATTGAAAACTTGAAGACTTGAAAACATGGATGATTGTACAAGATTGGGTGAAACACATATTTTCTTACCTGTCCTATCTCTTTCATATGTGTAGAGATGACAATGAAGAACCCATGGGAGAACCCAATCATGATGTAACCATCTCCATACCTACAGGTTCAGGAGAGAAAGAATTCATGAAAGATGTGCTAAAGTAACTGATACAGACTGAGGCTACATGGAAAGCTATTTAAACAAACAAGTCAATTTTATAGATGGCATCACCAACTTCATACACTGCAAGACCAGGGATACAAATACTTTTTTCAGCATACCTGCACTGGTGCAGGTAACATCAGGGTTAGACAAGTTTTCAAAAATTCACTTGTCCTATCGGGCAAGTACATGAAAAATTTACTTGCCCGAACCAAATTTTCACTTGCCCGAAATTTAGATTACATTTTTCTATGTATTTTCACTTTGTTTACCTCACTGACGAGAAAGTTTTTGAGTTTTGATGTGGCCCTATCATCCAAAATCGATGTTTCTACTGGCTTAAAAATGACATGGTCACTATAGGTAGGCATTCAGCCCCATGTGCTGTCACACTCAGTGGTAATTTGAGCGGGTCACATCTAGAAATTCTTACTTGCCCGTTGGGCAAGTCTCTGCTTGCCCAAACAGCACTTTTACTTGCCCGAGACAATCGGGCTAATGGACTTGTTTATCCCTGAACATTGCAAATTATGTATACCTGCACAGGGCTCGTGACTGCGACTAGATTTGGTCGCAATGCGCCCGTAATTTTAATAATGCGCCTATTTTTTAAACGATGGTCGCACGGCGCGCCAATAAAAAAAATGAGCAACGCCCTTATTTTCCCCCGAAAACTTCGCTCAAAGTTCAAAATTCGCCGATTTCGGCCTTCACCGAGCCGCCATTTTGATTCTAACTCAAGTATCGCGCAAGTCTCGCAGTAACTCACATCTCGCGAGAGTCGCACCCCATTGGCCATTTCGGCGTGACGTAGCTCGCCCGGCCGCCATTATTGGTGGAATATCTGATATCCCCGCTGTGATCGCGGGAAAAATCACGCAGGAACGCTTCAAAAGCGTGTAACTTTGACGAAAACTCATCGAATGCCTAAAGTCCTTGGTGATAAGTACATGTACAGGATTCTTTTGGAGGGTTTTTTTGCTTGTTTGTCGGTGGAATGCGGGAAAATTAACAGCTAATGCGACGATGACAAACTGGGGAGGGGGGCTGTGTCGGCACTGAAGTCGTAGAAAATGTTGAACGGAGGTCGCGATTTTTTCACGGTTCCTTCAGATATTACTTTTGTTGCAGTCTTTATTTTCAAAAGACTGATAAATAGATGTCGTTTGTTGGGAAAAGTTCGATTGATTTGCCCTTCGAACACATCTTTTCTGCTACATTTTTTCAACTGAAAATATGAATTGTTTGTACACAGATTTTTTTTATATAAGTTAACACTGATGTTACAGGCTAGAAGTAAACCTCTAATTTTCCAGTGCATCTATTTTCAGCTATGTTCTTAACAAAGTAGAAGAGATACAAAAGAAATACAAAATGTACCTGACAGTCCTGGCTACACTTTCTCCTCTGTTGGCTTGCAGATTTTCTTGTAGACTTCTTTAGTTTGTTGTTGTTGTATATGTAACAGTCAAGTTTCACCTTTAGCAGTAAGGTTAATTTACTCTTCCTGATTGTGTGTATTAACTTATGAAACATTATAAAAATCATATATTGTAAGGAATCAGTGTTATATTACTTGAAAGTGATCTCATGTATTCTCTTGTTTCTTGTTTGGTTACTGTAACTATATATAATATATAACACCCCTAATTAATTCTTTAAGCCATACCCACCTCTAGTCAAAAACATTGATTATTGGAGTAATATTTTGTATGGCTTCAGACGTTTGCTTGTGCTCCCAACCTTTCATAGTGGTGCTCCTAACTTTTTGCTGGCGCTCCTAAGTTTTAGGAGTTAGGAGCGCCATGCTCCTAGGTCAAAAAGTTAGTCTGGAGCCCTGCTGCACCAGACAAACTTTACCTGCACACACTTTAGGAAGTATATATGGATCATACTAGAATTGTTGAGGAACCATTGCTATTTTTTCTTTGATACTTAATAGGTGGTAACAGTTAATGCAGCTAATAACAATCCACATACACCTTCATCACATGACATTTACATGTAAAACCCAGTACATGGACCAGTACAGGTTAGGTAGACACCAGAAATACCTGCACAGATCCCATTTTACCTGCACTAACCTGCATATGCAGGTGATATTTTGAGCCCTGAAGATGCTTAACTCATAACTGTCAAGTCTCTTTAAAATGAACTCCAGTCTATTCTATGAGACATAGAGCAGAAAGAATATTGTCTTACCATTTGTATGTAACAATGTTGCCATAGCGCGGCTGGAAGGCAAGCTCAATGGGGTTGTCAGGATCGTTGATGTTGAACAGGAACAATGTCTTCTTCCCCAACACAACACTAACCTGCCATGTAACAACAGTCTTCAGAACACATGAACAACACTGTTTTCATGCTTCATTGAAAACTAAAATAAATCTCAGTAAAATTTCAAGATTTTCAACCTCAAAATCTAATGGAAAAATTTTAAAAATTTCCAAAAAAAATTCTTTAAAGATTTTTTCTACCAAGTACAAAAATTTCTGGATACAAGTACAAAAATTACTGGATACTGGCTAATAAAATTTACTCACTGTGTTCTCCCCACTTGGACTCCTTTCATCTGTCTTCATCTCAGAGAACTGCAGGTCCACAGGGTCTGCTCTGATGGAGGTCTGTGTACAGGGGAAATATTTTAAGTACACATGTATGGACTGGTACTCTGGCCCAGGTATGAGGTATACATGTAGTACTATGTAAAATGGTTGCGTGGTCATCTTCAACTGACCTAAAATTTAGCATCTTCCCCTCCAAATACGACTGCAAAATACACCTCAACAGGCTAGGAACTGGGCTACAGTTGCTTTAGCATAATGGAAGGTATTGACATTGCCCTATTTGAAACATACCATTTGTTCTACTTTAAGACTGGGACATTGTCATGGCAACAGCCACTATGACTGCCCCTTATGCTTAACTTTGGGACTTACATTGTAGTGTGAAAGTCCCATTTGCCTGAAAAACAATCACATACCCCTTTCTTTCATAACT
>NC_049981.1:2560550-2570085 GCF_000003815.2 Branchiostoma floridae | reverse complement strand
GTTGCTGACAGTGATGGTCTTATCTTCACTAGCCAGGGCCAGCAGGTTCTGTTGGCTCCAACAGCCACAGCTGATTTTCTTGGTGTGCTTTCCAAGGATCGGCACTTTCCTAGCAAAAGAACAAACAGATCAACATCAGCTGCACTGTCCACATTCACTTCCATCATCATCAAGAGGTTGCCTTACAAGTACCTGGATGTCAGGTGGTTGTACTGTAAGAGGTTGCCTTACCTGGATGTTTGGTGGTTGCACAACATGGCATTGTCTTAGTATGTTTAGTTGGTGGTTGTACTGTAACAGGTTGCCTTACATGTACCTGGATGATTAGTGGTTGTACAACATGGCTTTGCCTTAAAATGTTTAGTCCATGGTTGTACTGTAATAGGTTGCCTTACATGTACCTGGATGTTTAGTGGTTGTACAGTTACTGAAGGACGTTGCCTTACCTGGAAGTTTATTGGTTGTGCAGTAAGAGGCTGCCTTACCTGGAGGTTTAGTATTTGTACAGTAATAAGTTGCCTTACCTGGAGGTTTAGTATTTGTACAGTAATAAGTTGCCTTACCTGGAGGTTTAGTATTTGTACAGTAATAAGTTGCCTTACTTGGAGGTTTAGTATTTGTACAGTAATAAGTTGCCTTACCTGGAGGTTTAGTATTTGTACAGTAATAAGTTGCCTTACCTGGAGGTTTAGTGTTTGTACAGTAACAAGTTGCCTTACTTGGAAGTTTAGCGGCTGTACAGTAAGAGGCTGCCTTACATGTACCTAGATGTTCAGTGGTTGTACTAGTACTGTAAGAGGTTTCCTTATATTGATGTTTAGTGGTTGTACTAGTACTGTAAGAGGTTGCCTTGTATTGATGTTTAGTGGTTGTACTAGTACTGTAAGAGGCTGCCTTGTATTGATGTTTAGTGGCTGTACTAGTACTGTAAGAGGTTGCCTTGTATTGATGTTTAGTGGTTGTACTGTAAGAGGTTGCCCTACCTGGATGTTTGGTGGTTGTACAACAGGAGGTTCCCTTTGGCTGTTCCTGAAGATGCAACAGAACATATACAGGTCAGGGTTTTCAGACAAATCACTATAAGGCTTATGCCATGTTGATTTGACTGTATGGATGACATCCTTGGGGAATCCTTTCGTCTAGAATTGGTGATTCACTACAAATCGCCTGGACTCCAGGAAGAATAGTGGCATATCAGTCACTAATGGAGATCCGTATCAAACCAAATCAAACCAAACCAAACCCCAAAACTGATGCGAGCACGCAAATAAAAAAAATTTTGACCAAAAAAAAAAACTTGCCTTTTGAAACCAAAGTGGTCAGGAAGGTTGAACAAACGACTGAATACACAGAATATGGTCCCGAAAAATAGCTTTTTCATTTTGTTCTTCAACATCTTCTTTGACCTTGGAATTGAATTTGGCATTCTATTTATTTTTGCAATCTATGACATATAACTGCTTATTCTGCAGCTGCTTTGTATGATTTACAGTGTAGTTGAATCTTTCTTTTTGGAACAACCCAAAATTGATGCACATGCGGATGTCATCCATATAATAAAATCAACATTGCCCTACCTGCCTAGAAAAAATTAAAAGTAAAAAAAATGCAATATTATTGAACATTTCAACTACATGTAATTTGTCCATTGTTGTATGTTACACAACTTATAACATCAAATTCTTTATTGCCACATGATTAAGTCTGTAGTTTTACCTATTGCCAGCAGTGGTGATATTTTGGACCAGGAAACAAAGGTAAGTTGGTCCCTGAAAAAACAAGAATCCATATTATAAACTTTAATCATCCTACTTCTGCTATAACTATGATACCATTACGGTTATGGTTCTGAAAAAAAAAAGATCTGGTAAATGAGGATTCTCTTCTTTGTTTTTTTAGACTATAGCCAAGGTGTCAATACAATTTGACAAATGTAAAAATGAAATGTGTTAGGACACAGTCTGGTATTTTCAACATTGTAATGACACAGATAGATGTTGCACAGGTATAAGTATAAGAATTAAATTAAACATGAACAATCAAAAACAAAATGAGGAAAGTAACCTGAGCCCACTGTCCAGCTGGGTTGTTCTGTTGGTGTTGGCGTCCCACAGGAACACCACTCCTGACTTATCATTGATGATGGCCAGGGTGTCCCCATCCTTATCCCAGTCCATACCACCACACAGTCTACAAACATGGGTACAAATTTGAAAAGAAATTGTTCTAAACTTCCTGGCAAGTTTGACCAATATCTTTAAATACCACCTGAATATGCAGGTTAGTGCAGGTAAAAGTTGGGCTGTGCAGGTATTTCTGGTGTCTATCGGCACCTTACCTGCACCAGGTTATGAAATGTGTTATTGTAAAGTGGATTTTTCTTTGCTGTACTGGTTGTAACTTTTTATTTAGTTTTTTATGGTGATTTCCATGCAAGGCAGTGTTCCTTTACCTATTTTGTCAGTAAAAAGGTGAATAAAGTATGTTCACAAAGTTACTTTATCCAGCATGGGATATATTTCTCTGGTGCAGGTAATATTTTTCTGGTGCAGGTTATTTCAAAAGTTACCTGCACCAGTGCAGGTAGACAGGAAAAAGTATTTCGAGTCCTGAATATGATAGAGCAGGTCGGTTACAATAATGGTCAGGGCTTGAAATACTTTTTTCTGCATACCTGCACTGGTGCAGGTAACATTGAAAATTACCTGCACCAGACAAATTTTACCTGCACCACTCTTAATTTAGGAAATATGGATCATACTAAAATTGTTCAGGAACAATTGCTATTTTCTCTCTTATACTTTATAGGTCGTAACATTCAATGCAGCTAATAACAATCCACATACACTTACATCATATGACATGTATTTATAAAACCCAGTACATGGACCAGTGCAGGTTAGGTGCAGGTAGACACCAGAAATACCTGCACAGCTCCAATTTTACCTGCACTATAGTGCATATGCAGGTGGTATTTCGAGCCCTGATGGTGAATTAGAATAGCTTGATATGCCTCGTGGAAAGGGTCATCAACATGTGTCTTAGTCTTACCCTGGAAGGCTGATCTCATCCTGCAGTTCTCCATGCCTGTCATACAGCCGCACCACGTGGTCCGCTCTGTGGAGGACACAACTCTGTATGGTTAACATCAGATGCCACTACTTAGTGATAATATAGAACAGATACTAGACTACATATCAGGCTGGTCTATCAAACATTGAGGACACATTTCTTCTATGCATCTACATGTATCAACATGATTGGATATTACCCTAGAATCTATGTAGAACAGTTCCACAGTCTGCCATCTTGAAATTTTATGTCTAGGCTGTTTTTTGTCTAGGTGTGAAAAAAATACATGTCTTTGCCTTTGGCACAGACAGTGGACATTTTAGGTACATTCAATTTAGTATTCTGTAGACGTTCCAGAAATACCATCACTGGAGACGTACCAAACAGCAATAGTCAAACTGTTGTAAAGGGCATTGGTTAACCTACAGAGACCACTAATGAATATAAGTCAAGTTAAAAGCGGGTCAAACTAAGCTGATAATACCAGTCCTATCCTGGACAAGTCTGTGCTTTGATAAGAACCTAGCAGCATGTTCAGGGGTGCCTAAGCATTTGCACGAACCCTATGAAATTCGTACGAATATTATGTGATACACACAAATCACTATGCGAAAACGCACGAATATTATGAAATTCGCACGAATCACTATGCAAAAACGCACGAATATTATGAAATTCGCACGAATCACTATGTGATTCACACGAACCTTATGAGATTTGCACGATCCTTATGCGAAATTGCGCAACCACTGCCGGGGTCACGTGACAGACGGAGCGGGATTTTCAAGATGGCGGCTTCGATCGACGGCGACGGAAAATACGATGTATCACGCCGAAATGAAGCAAAACTGTAGCTCACTGGCTATCAAATACATCTTTGCGACGGTAAATGTCCATTCCATGCCTTGAAATATAAATATCACGGGTAGAAACGCTCAAAATCATGCCTCCTCCCGGAAGCAGGTTTTGCATAAGGATCGTGCAAATCTCATAAGGTTCGTGTGAATCACATAGTGATTCGTGCGAATTTCATAATATTCGTGCGTTTTTGCATAGTGATTCGTGCGAATTTCATAATATTCGTGCGTTTTCGCATAGTGATTCGTGTGTATCACATAATATTCGTACGAATTTCATAGGGTTCGTGCAAATGCTTAGGCACCCCTGATGTTGCGATCTGTTGGCAAACACACACAGAAAGTACTACTTCACTCTGTCAACTGCACTTGATTCTGAATGCACATGACTTACCCTGTTGTAGCGATGTAGTTGCCGAGAGTTTTCTGCCAGCAGAAGGTCAGCTGTCCCGGGCCATGAGCCTTTTCTGGAAGTCCAAACACCCGCTGGCAAGAAATGTAAAAAATAATCTACTGCATCAAGATACCAGAGTTTGACTTTGAAAAATGTTTAACTGCATGACTGACACAAATGTTTTCCATTTCTATCATGCACATGCGGTCCTAATTTGTTGCGTGACCTACTAAATGTAGTCATCAGGACATGATAGAAGTACACTGAATATTTCTCTGCTTGTTCCAGGTAGTATTTTTTTGTTTTGTTTTTACATGATTGTATATTTCCCTTTACTTCTACTTCTACGTACTTCTACGTAATACTGGACAATGCCCCTCGCGGGACTTTGTGCCCAGGGGAGTGAGGATGCCCTAACAAACCGGTGGTGGTGAGACAAAAATAGTGAAGAACGAATTCATTCAACAAACAAAAATAACAGTGCTTTCTTCGTGTTCTAAGTTTTAATACTTGGTTTACTTGAGCTTCTTAGTCTATGTTTCCAAAATATTTGGGTTTAGCCAAATGTTTGGGAAACTATGTCTGCACAAAATGTCTTGCAGTATAATCCATTCGTTGTACAGCGGCAATCGTCGACACTAAGTGTGGGATATTAGATCAGTCACAGAGTGTGACATGTGAGTTGGTCAAATTTGCAAGTGATTGTCGTTGAGACATGAGCCCCCCTCCCCTTTCCCAAAGCCGACAGAGACTTGTGAGATCAAGAAAGACAACGAAGACGAATGAGTGCAAAGACGTAGACCCAAGACGCAAAACGCTAAGAAATGACTTACCTTCATCTTTAGGATCAGCACATGACTTGTCTGACACGAACTATAAAGCGACAAAACACAAGATAGATCAAAACAGTCCTTCTTCTTTCAGGAATGGTACAGGCATGCGCACTAATTATTCTCCCGTCGTGCTTTGCGCGCTATAAACGTCGGCAAGGCAACGTAGCAGCGGCCGAGCACCGGCGGAAAGGCACGGAAACAGCCGAGCAGTGACGAAAAGGTCCGGGAATAGCCGAGCACCGAAGAAAAGAAATGGTCCGGGAACAGTCGAGCACCAAAGGAGGGTCCGAGAATAGCCGAGAAAGATATAAGACTAAGAGGGGCTACGAAAAGTCTCAGACACTCGTGTGTGTGTGCAACGTCCGTTTCAGTCATGATGTGTGTGTGTGTGTGTGTGTGTGTGTGTGTGTGTGAGTGTGTGTGTGTGTGAGTGTGTGTGTGTGTGTGTGTGTGTGTGTGTGTGTGTGTGTGTGTGTGTGTGTGTGTGTGTGTGTGTGTGCGCGCGCGCGCGCGCGTGTGTGTCACAGTGTCTGTGATGTGTTTCTCAAGGACAATCAGTAGTTTTCTAGCCCTAGGCCCATACAGCCAGTTCATGACTAAATATTTCACACATTTACAAGGTACGCTGTGCAGACATGGTTTCCAAAATATTTTATTTTGGCTAAACCCAAGTGTCAATACAAACCAAACAAGAGTTCCGCGACCTTCGCAAATGATTTTAACCTTTTCACCTGATTGTGATAATCAATAATTATGCAAGAAAAGTCCTCATTTTCATAGATTACATCAGTTGATCATGATCGTCACCCAGATAACATACGCATACAATCCAGGTTAAGACATAAGCCTTTAATCATGCAAATGAGGTCCTCATTTGCATAAATACTGCATGTTCAATGATGTTCACCACTACAATACTTCCAAATGCCAAAAGTAAGAAATTCCCGTCCCTACACCACTTACACTCGGCACCAAGAGCTATCTACCACGTACCACTCGACTTGAAATCATGACCACAGCATGTCCAGAACTCGAGATATCAAACTCGGAATTTCCACTGCAGTACCGTAACAAGCTGCTAGGGGCATCAAAATCTAATCGTTTACAGGTTTTATCAAGACCTACCCACATACATGTACAATCCATCCTAGTTATGCTGGTCTTCTACAAACAGGCAAACAAACAAACGTTACCCGATCCTACCCAAACTATTGCCTTCTTGGCGAAGGTAATTACAAAGGGCTTGAGTTTTTTCAGTAACAGTATGGTTTCTTGGAAAGCCTTTCCTACAGAACAACTGCCGGGGTTCTGTGTTTTACGGGTCACCCGAGGTTAAGGGCTTGATTTGCTCACCGTAAAATATCAAGTGTTTACCAGCACAATTGCAGCGTGATCACACTGCTCACTGGGCTTATAGGAGGCCAGACACAATGGGAGTGTGTTGACAGTTTTCAGGTGTTTTCGTGTAGGACTGGCACAATGGGAGATCTCGTCAGCCGTGTTGACATTACTGGCGAAATGTGACAATAAAGCTCTTGATCCCAAAGTAAGACAAATAAAAGTCCCAGATTTACTGCATGAGGATGATAATGCATTACATTCACTACCAGACGGCCTGAGAGCTAACCATGTCGGTGCAAGCGGCGGTGCTGGGTCTCCTATTCGTGGGACTGGCAGCGGCGGCGACCCCGCTAGTTGGGCGGCTGAACCTGCCGTCCAAAGAGGCCCACTGTTACGGGACGGTCATCGCGCCTCAGCTGGTTCTGACGTCGGCGAGCTGTGCCTTTGACTCCGCCACTGGCAGGGCGCACTCCAACCTGCAGTTTTCACTCAGTACTGGGGGCAGGATCAAGGTAGGGCCCACTGTACCTGAATCTTTCACTTTAGTATTGGGGGCAGCATCAGGGAACTATAGGGCCCATTCTAATCAATAGTCCAGTGAGACTCCAGTCGGAGTAAGATAGACATGCCCGAAGTCTAGATCTAGCGGAATTGAATTGGTTTGCCCGAAGTCTAGATCTATCGGAGTTAAATTGCTTTGCCCGAAGTCTAGACCTACCGGAGCTAAATCATGGTTTGCCCGAAGTCTAGATCTAGCGGAGTTAAATTGGTTTGCCCGAAGTAAAGAGAAAATTACGGTGCCCAAAGTTTATTTAGCGGAGTAAGACAGACCTGCAGCTGACCGAAGTCTAACGGATTTGAATTTGTATGCCCGAATAGTACTAGTCAAGCAGAGCAAGCTCGAAGAAATGCCATAAATCTATAGCACTTTTAGCATGGCCTGATTTTCGAATAAGTTCAGCGTAGTAATAAACAAGTGAAGAAAGGTTTTACAGACAAGGGCTTCATGATTGCAAAGAAGACTATACCGACTCCGCTGTCAAGAACAATATCTTATATTTTATTCTTCATCATTCTTTTTTTTTCAAGGTACGGAGAGTCCACATCTTCCCCGGCTGGCTGCGGAACAAGAGTCCAGTGAACAGCTTTGCGGTGCTGAGCCTGGCGTCTGGCCTCCAGTTCCCGGGAACAGCGCTAACCTGGAGCCCCTTCTCAGTGGAGAACGTCAATGTAAGTCTCAGGCCTAGTCTGTTTCTCCATTGAGCACGCAAAGTAACTACGTAGATCTAGAGAACATCAATGAAAGTGGACCATGTGACTCTCTGAAGAATCTCTGAAGGTAATTTTAATGAAAGTCCAGTTTCTCCACAGGTAAGTCATTTTAATTGTCCGCGGCGGGAAACGTTAACATCCAACAAAGAGGACATGCGCAGCGCATTTTTCTCGGCCTGTTCTGAGAGGATTTCAAGGCCAAAAAAGCTAAACCGAAGTCACGTGTCATTATTATCAAAATAGCGGCGGCACAAAGTTCTGTCCGACAAGCGCTGCTTTTGACGGAGGTGTTCGTAATAGAGCATGATCGAACAGGGGGCGAGCTCGAGGTTTCAGGATCGGTCCATTGGCCCTGTATCTGGTATCTCCGATCAGTGAAGAACATTAATGTAACTCCAGTTTCTGTAACATCAAAGTAGATTTTTTTTGTCCACGGGAAACTTGTCGGTAATATTTCTTATGTCTCACCTTCTGTCTGACTCTAGGTTTCCGTTAAATATGCCACCGGGAATATAAAATGCAGCAAAACAGGGCGTGTCGATGAAAACAACATGGGGTACGCTGGGAACGAGCTAGCAGCTGTATCGTGCCCAGGTTCCCATCAGCACCTCAAGATCCCAGGAAGCCCCGCCTACCAGGTGTGCATGAATTTGCATTTGTTTGTGTCTACTGTTTTATTTGTTCATTTTCGTTTATTGTTTTGTTTGTTTGCTTGTGTGCATTGGTAGAGTTTACACTGTATTTGATACAGCATCATATAATTCGCTGATCATTTAAAGAAAATTGGTTTGGTAAAAAAGAAATACAAGATACAACTAAGAAAATATAAAGAATACCAGTAGGGCAGTAACTTATAGTACTCGTATGAAAGTTCTTGACAAAGTTGTAAGCAATTCACACGCTTTATCCGTACACAACGTTAAGCGCTCATCAGTCCACTAGACCAGTCCTCTGGTCCTTCTCATTGATTTGCCCTGACATCTACGTCACTTAATTGACCTGAGTGGAAGGTGTGATGTCAGGAATGGGCCAGGTCCGGCAGTCCGTGTCGGCCCCCGACTAGGTTCTCGGACCAGGTTCTCAGAGCACGGATATGGACGAAGTGAGAGTCGACTAACCCGGTCAGTGAAAAATAATATATCTTGATCATCTTTAACGTCTTGTGGCAAATATGTAGAGCATGTGTGGGTGGACTGGCACCGTATAACATTAGCAGGAATTTTGCGATACCCCAATCTAAAATCTCATAAAAAGCTCAAAAATCGTCGCCGAGGCCTTGCTACATTTAAGCGAAGCTCCCAATGAACCGAAAACGTCGGCCGAGCCAGGCCCGGAGCTGCAAAAAATCGTCCGAAGCCCGCGTAATCGCCAGGACGTCGATTGTTCATGCCCATTTTGAGCTCGCCAACACGTCGGCCGAGCTCAATTCTTGATTAGCGACGGGGGCTTTACGTAACCAACCAACCAACCAACCAACCAACCAGCAAACAAACAACTTGATATGATAAAAAAAAAAACAAATAGGCAAACTGTCACGCAAAAGGAATTCAGTAGGGGGCTCATCCCTAATCTTATCATGTATCACGGAACTAGAGCAAACAGACATTTTTCGTGTCATGAGAAATTTTCAATAAAATGTTTTGTCTTTTACTGTGGCGGACACAATATCTTTACGACATTATTGCTATTTCAGCAGGTTCAAACAAAAGCAACGTTATTTCATACCAAAGGTTGAACTTCAAGTTGCGTCCCGCCTCTCCCGATTT
>NC_049981.1:2530099-2560450 GCF_000003815.2 Branchiostoma floridae | reverse complement strand
ACGTGGAACGGGGCCTTCTGATTGGTCCGCGGCGCCTGGCTATATGATAATAAGGAATAAAGCCAGGGTTACCCAACTAGCCGGAGGCTATTATCAAGGGCTAGCCCTGGTAACATTACAATATACATTATACAATGGTGAACAGATAAAGTCAGTAATACCAATTCTGCCCGGATGAAAAAAGGAAATCGATGGTACATGTAGTTGAAAATGCAGGATCTACGAGAGAACTACTAGAGAACTTCAGGATCATAAAAATATTGCCGTTTTTCTTAAAGGACGTCGACGAGCTAGGCTTATCATAAGGCTGTGTATACCCACATACAGAGCTTATCAATTTCATCAGTTAGGTCACGGAACGTACTAGCACCTCCTACCTTGTGGTCAAAACACCTATTCCTTGTCTTGGACTTCATCATCGTAAACAGTCGTACAGTACGTACGTTGCATAGACTGCGCAAATACGACACCTTACGGTAAGTTTTAGACTGTTAGTTGGATGAGTTCTGTACTATTTTAGATACAAGGACACACATGCGGTATATTGATAGATTGATTGGCGAAAAAGATTGCATTGAAGAGTCCAGACATCTTAAAACATTTCCAAGTTCACTATTACCCTGGAGAGCTATACTTAAGTTCTCAAGGTATATATCATCGCTTACGCCATACCTACTTATAGACGTTTTTGTCTGACAACTTTGCTGATAGCTTTTGAAATATTGAGTCGTTGACTAAATGAAACATTGCAGTCTGATAGGTCCTACGCTTTTCGGCCGCAGGGTGGAAACGTCATTGAAACGTTTTTACGGCGTCAACAAACACACGACACACACACACGACACACACTCACACACACACACACATACACACACACACACACACACACACACACACATATATACACGTACATACCTGACACACAAAACACCTCGTCTTCTGAAACACAACTTGTGACAGGCACAAACAAGTACAAACAATGATATAAGATTGACCTTGATTAAATCTTGTAAGTCTAAAAACCTGAATGAACGTGACGTATACCCTTCAGATGTAAAAAAAAATTGCTTTGTAATAACGTTATCATTATTCCCAACCATTCAATGCCAAATCCCTGCATGGCGATGAGTTAGACCGAGAGCGCCCGGTCAATAAGTTATGAATCAAAAATTTATAAAACGGAAAACATGCTTCGATCCATGAACTTTCACGGAGAGTCTTTTAATTAACAAGAAAGTGGATTGTATTCCACACATATCGATGACCATCTACATGTATGCTTGAACTAACGTTTACGTCATCAAAGCACTCGCGCACATACATTTTGTACATCAGAAGCACAGTGCATTCACCGAGTGACACCATCTTGTGTAGTATATACACGACTTATCTTTTGCACACATAAACTAATGAATAATACTACGCACGTGTACCACTTTAATATAGGCGTCTTCTCTCGAATCTGATTAAATCGCGCCCCTAGCAGCCCACCAGCGAGAGAAATACATGCAAATGTACACTCCGACACAGCCGCACAGTGTTTTTCAATTTCTACAACTAATTACATTACGATCCTGTTTAGTCAAAGTGAAATGGACATCCATTTCCTTTTTGTTGTTTTTGCTGTTTTTAACGTTCGTTCTTTTTTTTCATAAAAATTTTTTCATACATTTTTTTTTCATATAAAGGTATAACGGATCAGATGTAACGGAATACGTAACAGAACAGATGTACCAACTTCAGTCCTCTGTGTCAGGGTTTAGACAATTGCAACATTGAAGAAGTTTTCTCATGCGACGTCCTATGCCAGTTATACATCTCCTAAAGTCCATAAGTCTTCCTCTGCGAGCTCTAGGTACCGGTGCGGGCCGCTCTTCTTTCGCTCTGCCTTCTACACACTCCCTGTTCTCCTCTTCTCTCTCTCCACCTGCTGCACACTCCGTGTTGTCTTCTCTCTCTCCACCTGTTGCACACTCCCTGTTCTCCTCTTCTCTCTCTCCACTTGCTGCACACTCCGTGTTGTCTTCTCTCTCTCCACCTGCTGCACACTCCGTGTTGTCTTCTCTCTCTCCACCTGCTGCACACTCCGTGTTGTCTTCTCTCTCTCCACCTGCTGCACACTCCGTGTTGTCTTCTCTCTCTCCACCTGCTGCACACTTCATGTTGTCTTCTCTCTCTCCACCTGCTGCACACTCCGTGTTGTCTTCTCTCTCTCCACCTGCTGCACACTCCGTGTTGTCTTCTCTCTCTCCACCTGCTGCACACTCCCTGTTCTCTTTTCTCTCTCCACCTGCTGCACACTCCATGTTCTCATCTTCTCTCTCTCCTCTTGCCGCAGTGCTATCCTCCCTCTCTCTTTGTGTTATATCTGCCACATCACCACCGCCCCGTGCTGTTCTGTCTGCCGAACATTCCTCGAGCTCATGCTCTGCATCCTCACAACCCTGCCGCACCTCGTCTTCTGTATCGTCTACTACCTTGTCTCCATCCTGGTGGACAGCTTGTGCGCCATTCTTGTGGAGGAAGACTGCATGTCTTGCATCTGTACTCCAATTACGCAAATTTGGGTCCCCTTTAATGTGCCTGTCTGAGTCTAGTTCTGATCGTGCTGCCTCTACAGCTGCCTAGATAAGATGTGGACGAGGGCAACTAATTACATTCTTTGATTCATAGCTACTCGTTGCGTTGGTCTTTGTCAAACATGTAGCATGCAGCAAGCTATGTATTGTATTCGGGTACTGAAATCTATTTGATATCTCATGTGAACAACGATGAAAATAGTAGTGTGACATCAGCGACCAGTTATGCTTCAATAGTGACAAATGACTGACTGTATGTTGAAAATCGACTTGAAACCCATACAAAGTTGAACAGTTCAACTTGACACAAAGATATGTCTTACTCTTGATACTCCTCTTCCTCGGTAGTTCCCCGCTAAAATGTCATCAATCGTGATGCCATCACTGAGGCAAACCTGGTGGAGTGCGGCTGTGCTCTTTTCAGTCAGGGAGTCGATGTACCCCAGCTCCGTATAGAGCAGTGCTCTTGCAGAGACCACCTTTTTGTTTCGTCTCTGGCATCTAGAGACAGTTGACGTCGATGCGGCAGACATTATATATATTGAGCTTTACAGCTTTCTAAAGTCAATCTTCAAGAACTTTAATACGCTTCAGTACCTGCACTTCGCGTAGTGCTTCAGTGAATTCGTGAACGATTTCAATGAAGTTCGAACGTTCTGGAACCTTTACAACGTCACAATGCCCGAGTAACAAACTGGATTGTTAGACGTCTGTTCTCTCACAAACCATCACTGCATGAGAAATACGCAATCGTCATGGAAAAAAACAAGTAATCATAATATTGTGTCGTGTGTGACCTGTCTAAGAACCTCCGTCACAATTAAAGCCGACCGAATTTGAAGTTTGGCTAGCGGCTCGCCGACTTCAAATCGCCCCAGCGTACAGGCGCGTCTACAGTATTTTTCAGTGATAATCTGCCCCGTCACAAACTGGACGGGGCTCCGGCGACTTCTGTTTACAAATAATGATTAAGCCGTTTTACAATTCATACAAATATTAACGCCGGCCTAATTTGTAGTTCGGTCAGAGCTCGCCGAATTTCAACATCGCCCGAGCATCGGCTGTATTTTTCGCTGAAAATCTGGCTCTTTTGGACGGGGCTTGGGCCACGTCTATCCATGCAACACTAATGATTGTATATCCCCCGTGAGATGGTAGCATCTCTTGCACATATGGCCTAGGTCTCAAACCTCACAAGTCGTACAGCATGTATAGGTCGAGTTCCCTGGACTCTATGTGAGTTAGACAGAAGTCAGAATCCTTGGCACTGGACATTATTGTATCTTAAGAGGAGTGAAAGAGGCCATGTTCAATAGGGCCTAGTACGAGAGCACAAGCAAAAATACAAGCACAAGAGGTGAACCCAGACAAGACAAGACAGCGGACCAACCAGGAAAAAAAGGTAGAAAAAACAAGTCCGGAACAAGAAGCAGATGAACAAGACACAAACCAGAAGCGGAAGAGATTACAAGGGCCCAAGAAACAAACAACAACAACCAAAAGACGAACTCAGCAGCAGTCAAAAAAGCAAGAGGAAGGATACAGGCAAACAGAAACGGAAGAAGGAAAGAAAGGGAAAGCACAACATACAAGGGGTACGGAAAGCTCAGAAACCGTGAGTACACAACCTGTAACAATCACCACACATGACCAAGAAAGAAACAACCAACAGACTCAGCTAAGTAACGAAGAAGATCGGTGCATATGTGGGGATGAACATATAGAGGGAGGGAATTGGATCTGCTGTGACATCTGCAATTCATGGTGGCACAGTACATGTGCAAAGTTAACCAAACAGGCAATTGACTTCTTTGTGAAAACCGAAGAGGAATACACATGTGCATACTGCATCATCAAGAAACTAAGAAAACACAACATAGAAAGAATAGAGTGTTGCAACGAGGAAAATAAGCCGCAAAAGACAACAACACAAAGGGAAGAAAAGGGACACAAACCCACAAGCCAAAGGTGCAACAACCACAACACGGATAGAACACACAACAACATAGGTGCAAAAGAAGAAGTCGTCATTATAGACGGCATACCAAACCCCAAGACGTACAAAAATAGCCAGAAGATTCTAGCAGAGATTTCCAGGTACAAACCAGGGATCACACACAACATCCAACTTGCATACTCCCTACCAAGAGGAGGAATAGCTGTACACAGCAAAGACAAGAAAACAGCAGAAGAGTTGATGAAACCCTGGACAGAGGGAGCCTTTGGAAGTAATAAAGGACAGCTCAAAAGCCACAGAACACAGAAAACACATGGAAGAAGGGCTATATTAAAGAACGTACCAACCAACATAAAGGAAGAAGAAATAGAACAGAGCATACTAGAGCTGATAGAAGTAAAGGTTAAAGCACACAGATACCGATACCAAGATACCGGGAAGCCGCTAAAGGTTGTCCTGATTGAGACAACAGAAGGACAGCTGTCAAGCATCTTCACACAGAACGTAATAATAGACGGTGCTACGGTTAACATTGAACCATACAGAACAAAGACTCAGACACCGATCAAGTGTTTCAATTGCCATCGTTTCGGACATATCGCCAAATTGTGTGAGCAAGACGCCACCTGCGCCAGGTGTGGAGAAGCAAGAAACCACACCCTAAGCTGCAAACCAAGGTGCATTAACTGTGGAGGGAAACATAGTGCTAACGACAACAGATGTAAAGCTTTCCACTCCTGGAAGCAAAAGCTTGAAAACAGAGTCTAAACCTGCAAAAGGGGAAGAAATATCGAATAGACATACTCATTTGCAAAGACCATAAAAACAAGGAAACAAAAGCACATTGCAACAACAAAGAGACTATACATAATTGATAACTCACATACGGAAAAGAGGAATAAGACTCTCACATAAGAAGAAAATAAGATCACCCACACGAGAAACGGCAAAAGCAATAGTCTACGAAGATACAATAGTTAACATCTACAAAAGACCTACAGCAGTGACCACAAAAGCATTGCAGCATCTTCCAACAAGAAACATACATACCAGGAAAATGAAGATCGCACAAATTAATATAAGATCAATCAATACCTCGTCGGCTCTGGTCGAGAGAATGTGCGAACAAAAGAACATCGACGCAATCTGTCTATCAGAACTTTGGAACAAAAGTGAGCAACCAGTATGCTTAAAATCCTGGAAATGGGTACAAAGAAATAGAACTGGAAGAAGAGGAGGTGGAGTCGCAATAGCATCTAGAGAAAGCATTAAAGTAATGGAAGAACCACTAGATCAGACTACACATGCAGATGTTGTAGCGCTCAACATATACACAAATACCTTGAACTTCCTCTTGATATCTGCATACGTGCCTCCAGACGACAAACTAGCCATGCAGGAAGTAATGAACATAATCAACAATCAAAGCACAAAAAGGAAGCATCTTGTGGTATGTGGCGACTTGAACGCCAGACATACATCCTGGGGAGATAGGAAAGATAACAAACTGGGCCAAATGCTAAGCACTATGATGGAAGCAAGTAGGACTAGAATTATCAACAACAACACTCCCACAAGAGAGGAGAGCATCATCGATTTGACCATAGTAAACAGAGATACACAAAACCACATAAGCAACTGGAGAGTGGAGCCAGAGGTGCCGCTACAAACAGATCATAACCTCATCACCATGATAGTGGGAACCAAAGAGAAGCTAGAGAAGCAGCAAAGATGGAACCTGCGTAAGGTGGATTGGCAAGAATGGGAAAGAAAGACAGACACAGCTTTCCAGAAGTTGGCCGAAGAAACCAACAGTTCACGTGACAACTACGACGACAACACAGAAAAAATCTATGACACCTTTAAAGAAAGGGTAATGGAATGTGCCGAAGAGCTCATCCAAAAGAAGACAGTAACACAACACAGTAAAGGGCACTGGAATAAAACCCTGGAAGAGCAGATGAAAAACACCAAAAGAGCACTAAGGAAGTTCAGAAGGAGGAGAGACCTCAACAACCTGAGAAAGTACCTGAATGAGAAACAAACTCTCAACAAAATGGAGGAAGAGGCACGAAACACATATTGGAATGAACAGCTCAAAGCTATGAACCCAAACAACCCTCAGAAATTTTGGAGAGCAATTAAGAACCAGCTAGGACGAAATGCCAAGCCCACGATTCAACCTCTAAAGCAGCAGAATGGGGAGAGAGCCACAACAGATGAACAAATAGCACAGGTGGTGAGCAAAGAATATGCACCAGGAGGAGTGGATATGCCAGATGAATTAGAACACTGGAAACAGAGCATCACACACGCAGTAAAAGCAGTGGTAACACATGAGATGCACAGACTCCAGGAAGCAGACACACTGGAAGAAACCTCCCATGAAGATAGCCTCAACATGGACATAACACTACAAGAAGTTGAAGCAGCGGTGCATAAGATGGACTCACGATCTTCACCCAGTCCGCTAGAGGGAATTCTACCAATCATGCTCAAGAAAGGTGGAGAAGGGATGTTGATAGCACTACACCATATGTTGAACAGAGTGTGGATAACAGGTCATGTTCCCAAGCAAATGAAACAGGACTGCAAGATACTGATAAAGAAACCAGGGAAAGAAGACTACAACCAAGTACGTAGTTACAGACCCATCACTCTGTCAAGCGTTATAGGGAAGATACTGGAAAGAATAATAAACAACCGTCTCACATGGTGGACAGAAGTGAACAGCATCATATCTCCCTACCAAGAGGCCTATAGGAAGAACAGAACAGCCACACATGGGGTGCTAAGGATGATACAACACATCAACGAAGGTTGGAAGAGAAGGGAATCCACAGTTGCAGTGTTCGCAGACTATGAAGGCTGCTTTGATAGAATCTGGCAAGAAGGCCTCCTCTACAAGCTGATGAAACATGGGATTAAGGGGAGAATGCTATGCTATCTGAGTGGCTTTCTGAGAGACAGAGAGATCTCCTTCAGAGTAAACTCAGTAACAACAAAACCAACCCTAAGCAAGGTGGGAGTGCCACAAGGTGCAGTATTGTCTACTACGTTATGCAACATATATACATCTGATGCGTACAGTGACATTGACCTCAGCAACTTTCAATACGCAGACGATGGGGCAGCTTGGAAGACAGGTCCAAACTTAAGAGATCTGATCACACATGTGGAGCTTCAAATTGCAAAACTCATAAGCCAGTGGTGCCCGAGATGGAATATGAAGGTGGAAGAATCAAAGACTAAGGCACTCATATTCCAAGCAAACCACCAAGCAGACACACGGGTCAACCATATCAGAGTCAATGGGAAAAGAATCGAAGTTCTCCCGGAAATAAAGCTAGTAGGCATCACACTAGATGATAGACTCACGTATACCAGTCACATCAACAACACAAAAAACAAGGCCTACAAGGCACTCAAAGTAGTCAGCAGAGTGACTAATGCGAAGAAGAACCCAAACCAGGAAGCGCACCTGTTGTTGTATCGAGCACTGATCAGACCGATATTAGAATATGGAGCGGAATGCACTATCATGGCGGGGAAGAAACAAGAAGATGCCTATGCACCCATCCAGAGAAGGGCCCTACTGGCAGCAACAGGTTGCAAACAAAGAACTAGCACCGAAGCGCTAGAAGCACTAACTGGAACTATTCCTGTAGACATCCATCTCACATGTCGGCAATATATGCACAGGCATATTTAAGGCTCAGCACAAAACACACGGGCAACCCCATCTACGATACCATTACACATGAGTTGACAGAGGAAAGAAGAGGCACACCTGTACATCTACTTGCTACAAGATTCAAAGAGCTGAAAGGTGAGCTGGAAACTGAGACAGTCGATAAAGAATGCTACTTTGATGCTAGGTTACCACCCTTCTCCATTGGAAGAATAACAGGGTCATTCACACCCAAAATGAACAACCAATGCAGCAAAGAGCAAGCGAAAGAAGAAATAGCACAGTTACTGCAAAGTATCAAGCAGACAAAGACAACCGTCGTCTTTACGGACGGATCGTCTCTAGGGAACCCAGGTCCGACAGGATGCTCGGCAGTGATCTACGAACATTGGGGCAGAACAGAACCATACACTGTCAAGAAGCCCGTTGCAGCAAAGTCAAACAACTATGAGGGGGAATTGCAGGGACTTCACCTGGCACTCAGCACACTGAGCAAGAGGGAAAGAAGTGAAGAGAGAGTGCTCATCTTATGTGACTGCAAGGCGGCAATAGAAAATGTCATCACCACTCACCAAGTAGATGCCTATAACGATCTAGTTAACAACATAAGACAGAAACTGCACGAAATGAAGCAGAAGAGAGTCAACATTCAAATTGAATGGTGCCCAGGGCACATGGGAGTAGCAGGCAATGAGCTAGCCGACGAACAAGCCAAACTTGCAGCTGAAGAGGCCAGAAACAGCAACATGAATACAGTGTGGACAAGACAACAAGCCCTCAAACACATAGAAAAACAAGCAGAAGAAAGATGGAAAAGAAGAAGCGAGCTACATACTACCAGCAAACACATGCAGAAGATAAATGTACAAATGAAGAAAAAATGCAAAGTACTGGGACTGAGGTCAACCCAAATTGCAATAAACCAGCTGGTGAGTGGGCACACCTCACTCAACGCCTACAGAAACTGGATAGACGACACAGAGTCACCCAACTGTGAAGCCTGTGGGGAGAGAGAAAGCACAGAGCACTTCCTGTACTACTGCCCAAGGTATGAGAGCAGCAGACACAGAATGTACAACGAGGTGGACAACATATACCAAGAACTCAGTACACGGGAGAAAGAGAGAAGGCTGGACATAGTGACGCTAGCAGGGATGAGAGAAGATCTGGGAGAAGAAACAAACAAAATGATGTACAAGGCATTCTCAAAGTATATAGAAGACACAGGGAGATTTGCCGGGGAGGACTAATAGGTCACCAACTTACTATACACGAATGTGCAAAGCACCAGAGTTCAAGCACCAATGAGCAACAACCACATGAGAAGCACCTAGATGGAAATAGTACCTGGAGCTCACGTCTAGCGAAGAAATAGACGTTAAGCAGGGACAACAACAACAACAACTACTGACCATCACTCAACAGAGATAGAAGGGGGCCGATACCAACTGCCTGGCACATTTGACCAGTTGACCAAGTTACTAGCTTAGTAAGTCGGCCCCGCGTGAGATCAACTTAATTGAGAAGGACTATATAGAGGACTGGTTGAAAAGTTGGCGATGAGTGCTTTACTTTGTGTATAGATGCAGCGTGTCGACTTCTTTCACTGAAATAAAAAGCTGTAAGAAAGAAATTTTCCACCTCATCTTCAGGTTTCTGGCGTGAGCCGCTCAGTCGTTGTCTTTGGGGTGCATGTCGGCGAATGTTCCAGTGACTGGGGCCCTCTGGCCACGGTGCCACGTGGTCCTTGTGCCGCGAGACTTAGCCACGAGATCTTCGGAGACATATGTGATTTCGCCGACAAGCAGAAACAGACCGTGCCTGGATGCGAGGATGCCCTACTGAAAGATGGTCAGTTTGCTGTTAAGATTATATTATTGAATTATATGTACACAAGCTAAGGCCGTTGCAGAAGTGTGCAATGCTGTTGCAGAAGTAGGATTATCATGGAAACTCATGTGTGTCAACACTCAATCGTCAACGACCACTGTCGTCTTCTTCAGGATTAAGAGCGTAGTATTGATCCTGAGAATGTTACAGTGGTCGTTGAAAATTTGATCTGTGTATACCCTAAGTTTGCGTTTGAATAAAGTTTAGCATTGTAGTATAGAAGTAGGATCAAACAAGACAAATTTGGATCCTGTAGACGGCTAAATATGTAGCCATGTCTTGCATTTGAGCCAAGAATAATAAAAGTCAGTCGTGTTTTGCTGTACAGTTGATCCGAAGGCACCGACCCGTCTGCTGAGCATGGAGGCCTACACAGCGCTGGTGAACCGGGAACCGGAGTATGGTATCATCCTGCTGTTCTGTCGCGGCTGCAATAAGGACACGTGTGAACAAGGTGAGTGCTTGGGGAAAAGGCAAGAAACTTGTGACAAGGTGAAATATTCGTTAACATGGTGAAGCACCTGAAGCTCTTTAACAAGCTTAAGGTGAGACACATGTGAACGGTCAGGCACTTATGAACAATGTGAGCTCGAATTCCTTACTAACAAGGCATTTTCAACAAGGTGAGGCACTTGTGAACGATGTGAGGCACTTACTAACAATGCGAGACACTTGTGAACAAGGCGAGGCATGCGCGCACTTGTTAACAAGGTGAGGTACTTGTGAACAGAATGAAAGTTGAAACACCTGTTCCTAACGGTTTCCACGCAGTACCGATACTTATAATACACATCTGAGTGTTGCTCTGTGGTGATAAGACCTTCGTAAGATTGCCTGTGTAATTCCTGTCTTTAACTTCTTTGGCTTCAGATTTATTGCAAAAATAAGTAATACCAGATATACATCACCCCTCCAGGCTGCCGCAGTTGCCGTCAGGAGTCCCTGGAGCGGTTTGACCGCCTGGCACTGTACACGCCGTTCTACGGGAAAGTCCTGGTGGCCAGGGTAGATGCAGACAGCCTAGGATTCAAGGTAGAGTCTAGACGTAGTGATGATAACAGTTGGGATTTGTCAGTTATGCTAAAATCAGTTGCTATTTGCTAATATCATAATGCTGACTGGTCAAAGATGAACATTTCTCTTTGCTGTGCATACCGTACAGGTTCCTTACGCCCCCTACATCCTGTACCGCCTTCCTGGAACGTTGCAGTTCCGCGAACACCGTGACTCCCTGACGCGGCTGGTGCAGCTTTTCCAGAGGGACAGGTTTGATAACAAAGCATTGCATAGTAGTGATAAAGGAGCATTACACAGCGGTGATAAAAGAGTCATTTCACAATAGTGTATTAGTGATATCAGAGCCTTGCACAATAGTTGTAGTAGTAAGTGAGGACGTCTCTCTCTCACTCATATACATATATAGAGAGAGAAGAACAAGAGAGAGAGAAAGAGAAATGTAGATACATCTATAGCTATCAAAGACAAATGTTCTTTGTTTCCACACAGCTCCAGTGGCGGTGGCACGACACATGGTGCGTATGGCCCATCCTCATCTGTACTCTTGTGCTTCATTCCAACATGGTGAACAATTTTCATAGATAATAAACCAATATGACAATTAAGCCACCTATGATACTAAACCATGCTTTATTTTCCTTTGAGGTCGGAACAAGAGGATGCTGTCAGGGTGGGTGGAGGGGGGAATCCGCGCCTGCTGGAGCCTCGTGGTTGGTGTGGGACGGGTGTTGGTGGCACCGTTTGTCGGGCAGGGGTACCAACTAGGTAAGTGTGCGAATTGGTTACAGGTTGTTTGACATCTTGATAGCCTAATAGTATTAGAAATCGTATTCCTAACATAATTATACTCCTATCTGTGCACGCCGCGTACGAAACTGCACCGCCCGGCGTATGAAAATCATCGGGCTGTCAGGCCCCATGTTCCTCTGCCGCCAGCTAGGGTTGTCTGTCGGTAAGATTTTTACGCGGAAGGAGTACAATTATGTTAGGAATACGATTTCTAATACTATTAGGCCATCAAGATTAATAACATTCAAATGTTGCGAAACGACTTGTACCTTGTTGCGAAAAGACTTGCCTTGTTGCGAACTGACATTGTTGCAAAACAACCTGCCTTACCTGCGAATTCCTCGTAAGGTTGCTCAAGGCGATTTTGCCGTAGAAAGGAGTTTGCTCCGCCTCGAGACGCATGGCGTTTTCGGGGTGAAGGCCGGCCCCTTCCAGGAGACTTTCTTCCGATTTAACTTATGTCTCGATAGTTATAAGGTCCCTTCCAGGACACTAACACGGAACGACGTCCAGGATTAATCCGCTCTATCAAAATACCTTCCTTGGTGTTTATGTTTTACTCACATCATGACAACCTTTTTGTTGTCTATCTTTTCAGTTGAAGAAGAGGACGCCGATGAAGGAGGTAAAGTCAACAGAGACCTCATGCGCCGAGATAATCTATCACCGTCTGTCAGTTTTTGGACAAGTCTAAAGTTATGCTAACAGATAGTTACTGAAGCAACTGGTTAAGATTTTAGGAGGAGTGTTTAGAGTTATTCATGTGTAAAGTTCAGATATGAATGAAATGTGGTCTTAGGTCTAAAGCTTTAAAGGCTAGCCGGACAAATTAAATTAAATTAATAGGTCGCTGCAATGTGCTGCATATGTGCTTTGCCCATTGTAATTTACATCTGCGCTACGTTTTAGCCCGTGAGACAGAAGAAGGTACAATATGCATATGTGTATAAGCAACATAGTAACACATTTCTCAATTGATACGCAAAAAAATGGAAAAGCCAAATTGAACACCAAAACATCCCAGTTTAGACTCTGTTTGCTAAAAGCCCTGAAAAGATTTAGTATCACCCCAAACCACCAGTTCACCAACTTTGCCATTTGTCCATTTCCAGGGTGTGCGGTGGCTGCTGGACAGCTGCAGAGCCTGAACGGGAGGCTGGTGCACGGGGAGACGGACCAGGAGGTGGGGGCCGGGGAGGTGCAGCCTGTCGGGACGGTGCTGGAGGCGGTCTGTAACCGCGGGCTGGGGGTGAAGGCCCGGTACCCTGTACAGAACACTCTGAGCATGACATGTCAGGACACCGGCAGATTCGAACCGCCCGTGCCACAATGCTCAAGTGAGTACTGAATGTGCCACAATGCACGTGCACGTGATCATGAGTTTCGTCTGTGCAATATATGCACAGGTGACTACCTAGCATGTAACCGACAATGTACAATGGTAATGCTCACGTGACTATCGCCTGTGCCTTGCTCAAGTGAGTACCACTTGTGCCACAATATGACCTGTGACGTCAAGTGACGACTGTGCCACAATGCTCACGTGAGTAGGGAATGTGCCACAAATTGATGAACGTGACTACCAAGCTTGTAACACGTACAATGCTCACGCGAGTATCTGCTCAAGTGAGTACGACTTGTGCCACAATGCACACGTGAGTGCTGCTTATGCTAAAATACTCACGTGAGTACCGTAGGTGCCACAATGTACACTGCTTCCTGTACCGCAATGCTCACGTGATTACCACATTTGCCACTGACAATACTCACGTGAGGACCGCCTGTACCACAATGCTTACGTGGATACCCCCTGTACCACAATTCACACGCCGGTGTAAGATTTTCCAAATGTAGGGACCTGGACACTGGTGCGGTGTAAGATTTCTCACGTTTTCTTTGTAGGGACCTGTAAGCTGGTGTCCGATTCCAAACGGAACAAGTTCCTGCAGTTTCCTGGCATGAACATTGGTTTCACGCCGAGTCTGGGTGCTCTGCTGGTGGAGTACCAGCCGCCAACTTTCACTGCCGCCAAGGAAACCACAGAAATGCTACAGGGAGATACAGTCACTTTCACTTGTCCGCAGAACAGCATTCTCAGGTGACATTCAACAATCACTTTCACTTGTCTATTTAAATGTTGCTATGAATTTTAAAGCTACAATAGTTGATCACTAATACCAGCTAGTCGTATGTTTGTTTGAGTGTCGTATGTAAGTGGTGGACAGATGATCGAGGAGTTGGGTGAAATTAAGCCGCAACTCTCTGCAAGAAACGTTTCTATCTGGTTCGTAAACGTTTTGCATCGTGTGTGGTTACTTTCCAGGGGTGTCGGAAAACGAACAGATACCTGGAGATGCAACAAAGGCGCGCAGAAGACTGTGGTCCAGTGTGAAGGTGGGAACTGTTTTCTGTTCGGTCCCAAGGCAATAGGAAACGTCCCTGTAACGTCCCAAACATTCCTTGTAGTTGTTTCCCATTCTGATGCCTCAGGTTCTTTGATTGATTGATTGACTGTATTTCCCAGCTGCCCCGCGTCCATGTGACGTTCCGGACATCCCTAATGCCGACACATCGACGGTAGGCCAGATTCCACACAACAGTGACGTCACTGTCACTTGCCGTGGCAACAGGAGGCTGTGGGACGACTTTTCCAGAGAAATCACTCTGACATGCACGGACGGCAGCCTGAAGCCGAACCCAGACACTTTAGATTGTATAGGTCAGTTGTTCTTCACTATATTGCTGATATGACTAAGCTTATTCTCAACAAACTGAAATTCTCAAAAATTCTCTGACCTATCGTCCATTTCCATCAATGTGTGTTTTACAATTGCTCCGCATAGATGATTACAGTGTAAGTTGTGCGAGTGTCACTAGGTGACAGCGTGATAACCCCAGGAGTGGGGAGTGTTACTGGGGACCAAATGTAGAGGGGTTGGGGAAGTGACACGTAAGAGGGAGGGGATTCGATCTAGAGACGGCGACAGGGGAAGACGTGTCCACTTGAGCACTGAAATAAAGTTATTATCTCCGCAAACATCATGCCTCTGTTCTGATCCTTGACTCACTACCTGGCCACCGTGACATGAGCTGTTACATACTGTCAATACACAAACTACAGAAACCTGTGAGATCAACGACCCGCCCATTGCTGATGACAGGCGTCAGCAGGCTCCAATCTTCAAACTACAGACGGGTCCGGGCACGTCCCGGAGACTGAGACCGCCAGAAAGGGTGTGGAAAGACAACCAGGTAGGACATGACAGGAAAAGTTGCGGTAAAATGGGGTACAACTCACAAATTCAGGGTTTAAGGCAAATAACATGACCTTAGTCCATGTTTTTGTCCAGTCTGACTCTGAATTAGTTAACCGTTGCTGCTACTTACAAGCTAACTTTGACGAAAGCTTTCCCCCGGCCAGCTTCAAATGCATGCCGCAGATATCAACAGCTGCAGTTGCAGGCCAACAAACAACTCATTCTGCCTATTATCCAAGTAGAGGTTGAGTCGCCACGAATGTTGCTGCTGTTTAGGTATAGACTGTTTCAAAGTGTTAACAGCAAGTGTGGTTGCTTACCTAGTACGTTTTGTTGTTTAGATGCCGTACGTACACAAATGTGGTGATCGTGAGCGGGTTCTGCATAGAAGTCCCTCAGGGCACAGTCCATGACTCATGCTGTTGTTGTCACATCTTCTTGTTGCTGTTCCCTTTGTTACCTAGGTGTCGTACGAATGTAGTGGCAGTGAGTGGTTCCTGCATGGAACGGCTCATAACTCGCAGTTGGCGACCTGCACTGCTGGTGGAGGGATGAATCACCCCATAGTCCCCTGTGATGGTATGGTCTAAGTAATTGAATGTGAAACCTCCCCATTCAACATTTTGAATGACATCCTAATGTGTCACTATATATCTTTTCTACTACTACTGAGAAGGTTATGTTTTCGATGTTGTTTGTGAGGGATCGGGAGGATTGTGAAGTCCAAGATTGACAATGGGCCTTCTGAAGATTAAGTTTCTACGGTATTGTAGACCTAACCCTAACCCTGTAGTATTCCGGTGTCAGAGAATCTCGAAAGTGTTGCAGTGCAGATGTTGCACGTTTGTGTTGTTGTGATATGGTTGAGTCAATTTCTCCCATGCTCCTTCCTCAGCTTGAACGGCTGCGGTATCAATGTTGCGTATTTGTGTTTCAGTGCAATGCCTGGTCCCCGTGCCAGCCCCTGCAGCAGGTGAGAAGGCTGTGGAGCTGACACGAGGCGGAGCAAACGCCGCCGGAACCCGCATCCGTGCCCTGCAAGAGGTGCAGGTCCGCTGCCCTGCCGACTCCCTCATGTACAGCAGGGGAGGAAACATCTTCTGGGAGAAGACTACGCTGCCGCCTCGCAAAACCCAAGTGAATACCTGTGCAGCACAGGGGTTTGAGCATGACTTTCCATCATGTGTGGGTGAGTTTAAGCCCATTTGCAGTCCCTCTAGGAGCACCCGGTCCGGTGCTTGGTAATTCTTTAAGTCCCAGGCCTAGGGAAAGGGAAGCTTATTTGCAATTTCCAACATTGAGACCAGGTTCTAATGCCTCTCTGTGCCGTCCTTTGCAGGCCCCCCTAGAATCAACATGTGTATGATATTAAATCTAAACACCTACATACTAATAGCCGGGGTTGGGAGAAAAGCAATGCCTCGGGATTTGTCTCGCTGGAAGTTTCCTTGGTAAAAAGATAAATTTGCTATGGAACATTAGCTTCCTCGTGATTGCTTCCCTGATGAGTACAACCTTAGGCTTTTCGAAGAAAATATGAATATGGCATCTGGAATCTGGCATAACAACCCATGCAGTACAGTAACTCAAGGAGGTTATAACCTCTTTAAGTAACCCTAAACATTTGAGTATAAGTAAGAGAAAAATGTCAGATAGTACACTGCATGCAGTTCCATCGGGATCATCAGCGTTTCAGCTCCCTGTTTCTCGAAAAACATATGATACATTTTGTTGGTTGGGTTTCAAACCTAGGGAAAATTCGAGACTAATTTTGCGACTTTCCTTTCATTTAGACGTGATGCATTTCTCCGACAAGTTTCTGGACGAACACGTCCATCTGGGCCCTCAGCCATCTAACCTTGTCAAACACTGCAACGACAAGCTGAATGACATCGGCGCCAACATCAAGACCTTCATGGTTATTCACTCAGATGTACAGGTAAGGCAATTTTAGCGTGTTTCAGGAGTCCCAGAAAATCTATTACATATGTTCCTATATATAAACTGTATCAGACAATAAGTTCCCACTACAAGCCAAACGTTCGGCATTAATTATACAAACGGTGGGTACTAGATTAAACAGCTTCTGATTTGATGAATATTTTTTTTTCATGAACCAAACAAAGAAAACTATTTTCCGGGATTTTAGGGGAAACATTTGGGAGATTACCAAGTTGTACACACTTGTTTTCTGTCGTGTTTTACGTGATACTAGCTGAAGGCATTGAGCACCGTTGTGGGAAACAACCTGAATGGAGGTGCGAACATCCGTCTTCACTCAACGGCGGACAGGACGACTCTGTACAAGACTTCAGAGCAGTACAATGTGTTTGTGTGTGACAGAACGAGGGGCAGCCTGCAAACACCAGTCCCGGTATGTTCAGAGTTTGTGGCTATTTAAGCTACTATCAATAACCATTCAGGCTCACGTATCCCACATGAAACAACCAGAGGGGCGAGTAGAACAGAAAGAAACAACATCCCGACTCCCGGGATTCGAACCCGCGCCGAACCCGGGCAGCCGGATCACAAATCACGACTGCTATAGCTGTCGCCACAAAAGCACTAGTGCCCTTGGGCAAGGACGATAGGTAGTACTTGAACACCACTGTTACACTACTCCCCTTTTCTTCATGATTCGTCCTCGGATCTCCGAGTTCGACATCCCTGTGTGGCACATCCACTAGCCTGTTACTCACAGGGTCGGCATGGGAACCACTGAAACAACCAGAGGGGCGAGTAGAACAGAAAGAAACAACATCCCGACTTCCGGGATTCGAACCCGCGCCGGATCACAAATCACGACTGTTATTGTTTCACACATAAGGCTTAGGTCACATTTACAGAGCCTTAGATGTAAAACGGGGCTTACAGTATCGGATTGGTAACAAAACCAGTCCCTTTAAGAGATCAGTTAAAAACCCACTGCCCCCCTAACAATGTTCTTCATACACAACCAAGAGATATCTACCTTCCTAAGAGCAACACTGTAGTGTACTGTTTCTCACTGAGTACTCTAGTGTGAAAGAAGGGACCCCCTAAACTTGGCTGAGTTTATATTCATTTTTTGGGTGCTCTTGTGTCCCTCTCACTTTGATACTGTCTCTTTTCTCTGTTCTAATCTGCTGCAAAATTTTCTTCCTTCGACCCTATGTTCCTCGCTAGCAATTTGTATGTGGTGGGTAGCTGGCCCTACACACAACCCATCCTGCATTTATAGACCCTATGTAAATGTGGCAGGTAAATATCTCTGGCGTGTGTGGAGAGAAATTCGTCTTATGTAACTTCACCTTTGGCTTTTCTGTCCACCTTAACATTACACTTTGGCATGATTCTGACCAGTTTGACCATTTCTGTTGCTCAGGAGCTGAAGAAGAAGGTGTTTGTAACTTTCCGTTACATCAGTGGAGCGTGGCGCCTCTATCACTATGACTACCAGACCCCTGGTGATGCTCTGGAGCTAGTCTGAGGGGCGTGGCAGATGTGTTACCATGACTACCCATCCTCTAGGACAGCTTTGTTTAGATGGACTGTGCAAACACATGCACCGATAGTTCCACAACACCATCTCTTAATACATACTCACTGATCATTCCACATTACTACAGTATGGTGTAGCACAACACAAGAAGGTAGTGTATATAATAACTGAGATGCTGCAAGAGTGTCACTGTAGCCGCGAAAAATAAATCAGAACTGTTTTTTAATTTCATTACACATTCAGGAATCTGCCTGCAATTAAGCAGTGCCAACAGTGAATGTAAAACAGTGGCACCAGTTTGTTTATCATACTCAACTGGAGGATATATATATATATATATACACTACTAAGGCATAGACTATGTAAAGTGGGAAGCTGACAATAATCATGGCTATTTCAACGTTCTAACACTGCATTAAACTATCATCAAAACAACGTCTCTCCAGATTCACATGTACTGTCATCCCATAAGTTTTGTATATCTTATGTGTCATTAAACACCTTGTGTAAGTCCCTGTACAAGTGAACAGAACAGAACAGAACCTGAAGCAATGAGTTAGTTCAGGTCCTCACCATAGCTTCTGTGCCTTGGGTCTCAGTTCAGGTAGCCTGATTTAATCACGCTTCTATACAGCATGCCCAACATTGCCAACACAGATACAGCCCTGGACAGTGGAATTTGCATTATACAGACTACAGTTAAGGTTACTGTCCTGGTACCACGGCTTCTGTGTCCCAGGTCTCTGCTGGGTTTGGGAGGGGGAGTTTCTCTTCCCCAGGTACCACCTGGTCTTCAGCTTCCTTCATTTTCCTTATTGCTGAAACAGGAAGAAGGTGAGTCAACGTCTGCCAATAATCTCTTGAATTAGAGGCTAGGCAGTATGAAAGAAGAACTCACATATGGTAACCATGCCAACAGAGTCAGTCCTACAGGTATGGGTTAAGTCCAAACATTGAACCATCACCGGACAAATATCCTACATTTTTCATGCAACACCAGGAACCAATGGACAGACCAGTCACAGTGTATGCACACGGGCAAAGAATTGAAAAGACCCAAAAAAAATTTTGAACTATCTACACCACTAGCAGCCAGAAACTTTTATTTATACCTCTAGCAGCTGGAAAACTGCTAGTCTGTAGCCAATGTCAGAATCTCTAAGGAAAATGTCTCATAGACTTAAAAATGTAAGCAGGTAAGAGACATTACCACTTGAGAAAAAGAAAACTTTAATATCCTATGTTCTAGCAACCTGATGAAATTCTTTTCAGATACATATAGCAACACCCCTTACAAGTAAAACTAACACCTCTAAGTCTAACATCGATGAAGATTAGACATCCAGGTATAAGATATGCCAAAAAAAAAAAACAGTTACTCAAGCAACTTTCCAAAATCATACCCAGTTGCTTGAATAACTGTTTTTTGCATAAGACCTCTAACATAAACAGACAGAAAACTATATCCACACCTCTTTCTGCTTTTCTAGCCAGCTCCTCCTCCAGGTTTCTGGCATCTCTCTCCAGCAGATCTTGCCGACCCCTTTCAAATGCCTGGATGAAAGATTCTCCCTCATACACCATGAAGGGAATCCTGCAGGACAAGTACAGGCGATGCGCCAGCTTCTGAACCTGCCGACTCCCTGCAAACTCACGCACCTGAAAGAAATAAAACCACACCATTAAAAAAAAAACAATGTTGACACATCATGAAACTAACTATTCCTAATGAAAATATGAAGGAAGAGATGAGAAAGAAATTTGACTTTATGACGCAAATGTATACTCAGGATGAAATGTCCTGAACTTGAAATTAAAGAAAAATTGCACCTGGTGCACTAGGGTATACAGCCTGCTCTAGGTCAAATTGCAAAATGATTGACAAATGTCAGTAGTAGTACTGTTACAGGACTCTCAATACTGACTTTATGAAGTGTGTAGACAATTGTCGGCTGGTTGGTCAGCAGTCTCTGGGTGAACACAATGTCCCGCATCTTCTTCAGCACAGAAACAGCAGCTGGGACATCCTGCAGAGAGACAGTTGTGATGCTGACATCTCAGTTGTGATTGGACAATTAATTCAAAATCACTGATCATCAGTATCTTTAGGTCACACTGTTCTCGCCAGGCCTTTTCAGCATAGGGGGCCCCTATATGCTGTGAGTTGGATCCCCTATGCTTTGATTGAGCCCCTACACTGTGATTTGGGCCGTTTTGCTGTGTATCAACCAGCAAAGGGGTCTTTTGTAACAAAGTAAAAAAAAATGTTGGCTTTAATTTACTAAAAAATTTAGCCCTCAAAATGCAGGAAATAGTAAAATGGATAGTGAGTTTCCAAGGGTTGTAGATTTGAGAATTCTCAGACCCCTGCAATGTTCACACCTGCACTGCTTTCCACATGGCTTTGCTGCACTAAGATGCCCCTATGCTGTTAAAAAAAATTCTGGTGAGAACACTGTTAAGGAGAAAAAACATTCACACATTGGTCGGACTAAAGATGATCAGAAAAATGAATACTCACAATGTGACCAACCTGCAGAGCAGAGACAAGGTCAGACTGCAGCTCCAACAAAGACCTCTCATCACGCATAGCTGTACCAGGGACGGGAGGTACAGGGTTAAAATAAGTTTGAGCCATGGAAGGGTCTGAAATCTAAGGAATGATAACGAATGCGTCAGAGCTACCACTACCTTCTATGAGTTCTGAATGCTTTTTACAAATCTCACTACCAAAGTAAACAGTTTCCTGCTGTTGGCATGACATTTTCTTCTGACTTGCCATGAGAGCTTGTACTACATGAATGATGACACTGACAGTGTGCAGGGTAAATAAAAAACCTCAGATGAAAAAAAAGGTAATCATAATCTGCAATATAATCACAGTTATCAATGTACTTTTCAAACCCAAAGGACCTAGAGATGTGATAACAATTGATTACACACTTACCTCTCAGGCTTTCCTTGTTCTTGGCAGTCCTTTCATATTTCTTCCGCTCCTTCTTACTTAGACTTTTTAGCCTGGGGAAAAACAAGATGCTCACATTCAGGTTATAATGGAAGATTAACAACTGTTAGTGAACTGTGTCTGGGATTAAAATTTTATAAGCTTTGCACCAGTAGACACAGCTTATGAGTGACAACCATTATTGCATCTGATTCAGTTCTCAAGCTTCAATAAAATTGGTCAGGACACATTAGGTAATTATGTGATCTCATCCACCTGTTCCACCTGTGCATGAATGTTTTTGCATGCTTTCAACAAGAAATTCTTGGTAGTAGTTTGGAATCATGGCATGATATCTTCAAGTTCATAAACTTTACAAGTACCCTCAGAAAAAACAATCTTCCATATGAATCAATTGTTCTATCAATTTGAAGCTTGTAATATTTCAATTGCATATATAGCAGTCCCTACAGAGCCCCAACCTTTCGCAACGTCCTAACAACAGCAGGGTTCCTACCATCTGCGGTGCATAAGCTCCCGTTGTACCGCCTTCCTGTCATGCTCGGCACGAATCCGGTTCCTCTCCGTAGCCGCAGCAAACTGCCACTCAGCCCAGGCCTTCTTCCTCTGGCAGGAAATAACAGAGATTGATTGTCCCATATTTAGTGTACATGAAGGATTATTTGACCCCAAGATCATTGCACAACAAGGACTAACCCTCCCTAAGACTTACATGTAGGTCACATTTCAAAAAAGGGGCCCGGCCCGGCAGCTTTTGGGAGATCAAAATACACAAAATGTCAAAATAAGATTCAAGGGCATAATTTGTGTATTTTTCTAGGTATGTAATTTGATTTTTCGATTCTTAAGACATCCCGGCCAGGCCCCGGTTTGGAAATGTGACTTGACGTCTTAAGCCTAAATCAGTACACAAGATTTTTGTTTCCATTGGCACTGATGCTACAACTCATGTAAACTTGGCACAAGAAAAAAACGCACTTTTACAGTAGCTTCAATTCAATGACACAATTTACAGGATAAAACAAATGACTGCAAGAACAGGGAGAGTAAACTTACCTCTGCCTCCTCCATCTCCTCTCTCTTCTTCTTGTCCTCCTCAGACTCTCCAGGAGGTGGTGGAGGGAACCTCACCTGGCGGAGAGTTGGCATCGTTCCCACCACACCCGAGGTGTCCTCCCATCCGGAGACCGAGTCATCCGTCTCCATCCCAGAATCCTCCCAGTCTTCATCTTCAACTTTCCGCTTCCTGTTGCCTGATGTTTTCATCCCACCTTTGCCACCCTCCTCTTTCTGCATACCTGGCTGCACTTCTCTCCCAGATACTGTCTTTGTGCTGTCCACTTTCTGCACAGCAGGTTGCTGTTCCCTCTTGCTTGTTGCCTTCGTGTTGTTCACTTTCTGCGCATCTTCCATATTAACCTCTGCCGGTATTTCTGCTTTGTCATTTCTTTTCTTCCTCAACCGCTGACCGATGCTCCCTGCATCCTCTGATGCTGGAGGTTGGGCTGCTTGGGGAGGAGGCTGGAGTGGCTGTTCCTCCTTCTTGACTGGTGGAGAGAATGTAATCCTGCCTCTTGTTGCTATGGTTAACACAGCCTGCACAGCAGATCCTTGCCTGCTTCTGGTCTTCATGCTTCCTCTTAAACTAGTGAAATAGTCAGGACAAAATGGTTAGGTTCTTGCCCACTTTTCTTGGTTGTCACTGCCGGTAATCTCTGCCAGACTAACTTCACAGACTTTGTAATTTACATTGGGAGAATAATTTGCCAGCAGAGTTTGGCCATTGTAGGGTTGTATTTGTCCAATACTGTACATGTGTATCCCTAAATACATGTACAGTATGTGCAATCTCATGTTTTTAGAGAAAATGATTTGAAATAATTTTAGAACAACAGGATGTACTGTATGCTGCCAATCATGTGTGTGATATGTAAGCCTTTTCATGTTGAACTACAGTGCAATTCAGGCAGCCTATGATTGCCTGCAACAAGCCTAAGATTGCCTGTTGTTTTTGTATTGAAAATATTCAATAAATCATTCGTTCGTTTGTTCATTCATTCGAAGGGAAATGCTATTCTTGCATGCGCTCCATCTCATGGCAGTTATACGGAATTCTACTATGCAATTAAATCCCCCGGAAGGCCAGGTGGAGGTTCTGTCAACGTGGCAAAAAAAAAAAAAAAAAATGCATTTATTATCTAAGTGGCCTGGAAAGTTGAACAATGACTGAACACGCAGAGTATGGTAACGTCATATAATAAACGGCCTTTCTGACAAATTCGCACCGCCGGACAAAAGTCAAATCATAATTGTATACTTGGGACGAAATATTGTGAGTTCTTGATGAAGGTTAGACTCTCAGGTAGTTACAAAAGCAAGACCTTTAATACAGCTACTATTACAGCATCAATGAGGATAAGACGTGGATGCTGTGTGAAACATCTGAGTCTGACCAATTTGAATCCATCCAGTTGCTTCATTCACAGAATCTGACGAAGCTTTGTGAATATCGTACTTTCACACAGAATTTGCACATCTGCAATGTCTACGTACAACAAACTCACCCTAACTTACACCCCTGCTGTCAGCTGAATGGCTTCCGTCGATGAAACTCTCAAAATCCGAGCTCTTCGGTCAGACAGTTCTTCTATCGTCTGAAAATTTCTGTCATTGAAAGATTTGCTTTTTCCCGCGAAATCTTGTCAACGCCTCATAACGTGAATGTGAACATTGATCACAATAAAAATACCCAAATATGTACCCTATAGACAAAACATTCAGTTATAGAAATATAACATTTTATTTTAGACCCTTCTATTCTATACATTATAGCAGATATTGATAAAAGTGTAAGAAACTTTATCAGATTGTCGTTCTCTGTGATATGTTTGATGCGGTTGGATGCGTTCACTTCTCGCGAGAATGGACGAGAGACACGAAATGGCGCCGACTGTGTCGATGTGAAGCGAAATTTCGGCGTTTCCGTGAAAACTTTACAAACTTCTGCCCTCAAACAGCGTCCAGAGACCTCAGCACCGTCTCTCTGAGAGACAGACGGCCCCTGCCGACCGGCCTTCTAGCTGGACCTCACCAGAAAGTCAAACATGGCGTCAAAGTTCAAGAAAGTTTCGGAGAAAGAGTACAAGCCAGGTGATCTGATATTTGCGAAAGTGAAGGGATATCCCCACTGGCCTGCACGGGTAAGCACCTCTCATATTCTGTTTAACTGCTTCTATTGCCTTACTACATAATCATGTTTTAAAACAACTCAATGTTTTTAAACGTAAGGGGGAAGTGCCGTGTCTATTTTGTGGTCGCTTAGCCGATGTCTGATCTGCTATACGCCCCCCTCCCACACTGCAAACCCACGCTGTGGTCCCAGCTTGTTTTGCACCACAAATTACATAACGCTCATAATGCGAGCAGCCTTTCCCTAACTCCGAGGTTTAACTTAGCAAGTATACATGTAGATGGACATGAAAAGTTGATAATAAAGTTTAACAGCAAACTGAAGGGGGAGGGGGTGACAGTTTGTCAAAAATGTCTGAATGAAAGGAAACAAAGACCTTTATCTTCTGCCCAACCCGAAGTATACTTGCAATGTTGTCATGAGAAAGAAATCATTATTGTCCCAGCAAAAGTGTTGATTGACTGACCTCAAGAGCCCACTATGTGTAGTTCAGCCACAGTATTGATAAGTATTTTAAGAAAATTTGTATTAGTTATTTCAGAAAAGTAGTAACTCAAAGAATCGACCCACAGTATTAGTTTTTCAACTTATTGACCTATGAAGGGCTCGAAATACCACCTGCATATGCAGGTCAGTGCAGGTATTAAACATTGGAGCTGTGCAGGTATTTCAGATGTCTATCTGCATCTAAGTTCTAACCTGCACTGGTCCATGTACTGAGTTTTATACATTAATGTCCTATCATGTACGTGTACATGGATTGTTATTTGGTACATTGACTGTTAGCACATATAAAGTTACTTAAAAAGTGTAAAAGAAAAAAATAACAATGGTTCCTGAACAATTTTAGTATGATTCAAACTTCCTTAATTCCTAAAGTGGTGCAGGTAAAATTTGTCTGGTGCAGGTAATTTTCAATGTTACTTGCACCATTTCAAGCCCTATATATATATACTATATATAGTTGTGTGCTAAGCTTTGTCAACCCCATTGTTACATAAAAAATTGTCGATGAGACATACTGTTAGGAGTTGAATAACTACCAGGCTTGAAATGCCTCCAGCTGTTGAAATACAAATTTCAGCTCTGGGGCTGCTCTGCTAGCTTTTCCCCCCTGAACTAACCTAGCAGGGGGCTCTATACCCCCCTCCGATGCCACCCTGTTACTTTGTTAGTTTAAACTTTAAAGTGTAGTGATTTGTGAAGCAGCAGGTATAAAGTATAAAGTCAACCATCTTTTTCTTCCTTACAGATTGATGAGTTACCCGAAGGAGCCGTCAAACCCCCAGGGCAAAAATATCCCATCTTCTTCTTTGGGACCTATGAAACGTAAGAACATCTGACTGACTATGTAGTCATTAGCTAATTTATACAGTTCCCTAAAACTTGCTTAAAAGTGTTTTCTATTTTCAACTGCTGGTGTCATTCATTGTGTGCTCTCTGTGTATCTGACAGTGTGGATTCTTTTGTTGGCTTTTATTATTTGTGGCTTTTATTATGGCACATTTTGTTCAGTTCAACCCTGCTCCCATGTCCACAGGGCTGTGCTGGGACCAAAGGACATCTTTCCGTACCACGAGTTCAAGGAAAGGTTCGGAAAGCAGCATAAGCGGAAATTCTTCAACGAGGCATTGTGGGAAGCTGAGAACAACCCGACAGTCAAATTCGCCGGAAACGTGAGTACAGAAAAAGTTTTGTGGCTAAGGTAATCTGCATTTCTACATTTCATTTCAACAGTGCTGTTGCAGAAAGAAGCTTGCGGTCCCAAACATGACTAAGTCTGTATCCCCCCTCAGACATGTGTCTATGTAGTCATCTCAAGTTCGAATGGGGAGTGTCAGGAAGTTTTTAAGTAGAATCCACTCTCAGACCTGTCTTTGAACTGCAGGAGGAACCATCTGGCTCTGAGGAAGAAGAAGAAGAGGAGGAGGAAGAGGAGGATGCTGGGAGTAAAGATGATGACAATGATGAAGATGATGATGAGAAACTTGTGATTGACGAGCATCCTGCAGCCCGTCCCAAAAAGGTACTGAGTTTACTTTACCTTCAGGGCTCGAAATACTTTTTTCTGCATACCTGCACTGGTGCAGGTAACGTTGAAAATTACCTGCACCAGACAAATTTTACCTGCATCACTCTGAATTTAGGAAGTATGGATCTACTAAAAATGCTCAGAAACCATTGCTATTTTTTTTCTTTAATATAAAATATGTAGTAACAGCCAATGCAGCTAAGAACAATCCACATGCACCTACATCATAGGACATTTATGTATAAAACCCAGTACATGGACCAGCTTAGGTTAGGTGCAAATAGACACCAGAAATACCTGCACAGCTCCATTTTTACCTGCACTAACCTGCATATGCAGGTGGTATTTCAAGCCCTGGCCTTTCAAGACATGCCTCTTTGTTTGGTAGGGGTGAGATTTGTCGTACTCCTTGTTTCTTGATAGTTTCTTGTTAAAGATATTTGTTTGCTAACACAGGCTGCAGTGAGCCAGGCTTAAAGTTGTTTATTTGTTTATTTATCTTATTTTGTTTTTTTTCGTATAGAAGGCTGAAAAGAAGAAACCAGCAGCGGCCAAGAAGAGGAAAGGAGCTGCTGACACCGAGAAGGTAACAATAAGTCACTTTCACTTTTCTTTCTTGCCGACACTGAGAAATCACCAAGCCATCTTTACTTTTCTTTCTTGCCGGTGGTGATAAGGTAACGTAAGTCACTTTCACCTTACTTTCCCGACACTGAGAAGTCACTGCAAGTAACTTTTACTTTTCCTTTCTGATGCTGAAAAGTTACTTTCACTTTACACCTGTGACAAGTAAAAAGTGAAAAGTACCAAGCTACTTTCACTTTACACCGGTGACAAGTAAAAAGTGAAAAGTACCAAGCTACTTTCACTTTACACCTGTGACAAGTAAAAAGTGAAAAGTACCAAGCTACTTTCACTTTACACCGGTGACAAGTAAAAAGTGAAAAGTACCAAGCTACTTTCACTTTACACCGGTGACAAGTAAAAAGTGAAAAGTGCCAAGCTACTTTCACTAAACACCTGTATCACTTCTTTACCAGATCTTTACTTCTTTTTCAGATTTTGAAAATACTCACATATCTCTCCTGCAGTATAATGAACTTTCCCTCTAGCTGCCATTGAGTAAAATGAACTTTGCCCCTTCCCAGAAGGCCCCAGCAAAGCGGAGGAAGAAGAGTGAGCCAGAGAGCGACCAATCAGAGCCTGAGGAGCCTGCAGAGAGTGAAGAAGAGGAGGAGGAGGTGGATTACGATGAGGAGAGTGCTCCGGATGAGGATGCTTCTGATGATGAGGTGAGGAGCTGAACTGGTTTGCTGCAGACAGTTTTGTAGCTGCTCTGTATCTGTGCAGACAATTTCGTAGCCTCTTTCTGCAGACAGTTTTGTAGCTTCTTCCCGCAGACAGTTTTGTAGCCTTTTCTTGCAGACAGTTTTGTAGGTGCTAACTGCAGACACTTTTGTAGCCTCTTCCTGCAGACTGTTTTGTAGGTGCTTCCTGCAGACAATTTTGTAGCCTTTTCTTGCAGACAGTTTTGTAGGTGCTTCCTGCAGACACTTTTGTAGCCTCTTCATGTGGACAGTTTGGTAGCTGCTTCCTGCAGACAGTTTTGTAGCCTTTTCTTGCGGTCTGTTTTGTAGGTACTTCCTGTAGACAGTTTTGTAGCCTTTTCTTGCAGACTGTTTTGTAGGTACTTCCTGCAGACAGTTTTGTAGCCTCTTCCTGCGGACAGTTTTGTAGCTGCTTCCCGCAGACAGTTTTGTAGCCTTTTCTTGCGGACAGTTTTGTAGGTGCTAACTGCAGACACTTTTGTAGCCTCTTCCTGCAGACTGTTTTGTAGGTGCTTCCTGCAGACAATTTTGTAGCCTTTTCTTGCAGACAGTTTTGTAGGTGCTTCCTGCAGACACTTTTGTAGCCTCTTCATGTGGACAGTTTGGTAGCTGCTTCCTGCAGACACTTTTGTAGCCTTTTCTTGCGGACTGTTTTGTAGGTACTTCCTGCAGACAGTTTTGTAGCCTTTTCTTGCGGACTGTTTTGTAGGTACTTCCTGCAGACAGTTTTGTAGCCTCTTCCTGCGGACAGTTTTGTAGCTGCTTCCTGCAGACAGTTTTGTAGCCTTTTCTTGCGGACAGTTTTGTAGGAGCTTCCTGCAGACACTTTTGTAGCCTCTTCCTGCGGACTGTTTTGTAGCTGCTTCCTGCAGACAGTTTTGTAGCCTTTTCTTGCAGACAGTTTTGTAGCTGCTTCCTGTAGACAGTTTTGTAGCCTTTTCTTGCGGACAGTTTTGTAGGTGCTAACTGCAGACACTTTTGTAGCCTCTTCCTGCAGACTGTTTTGTAGGTGCTTCCTGCAGACAGTTTTGTAGCATTTTCTTGCAGACAGTTTTGTAGCTGCTTCCTGCAGACAGTTTTGTAGCCTTTTCTTGCAGACAGTTTTGTAGCTGCTTCCTGCAGACAGTTTTGTAGCCTCTTCATGTGGACAGTTTGGTAGCTGCTTCCTGCAGACAGTTTTGTAGCCTTTTCTTGCAGACAGTTTTGTAGCTGCTTCCTGCAGACAGTTTTGTAGCCTTTTCCTGCGGACAGTTTTGTAGGTGCTTCCTGCAGACAGTTTGGTAGGTGCTTCCTGCAGACACTTTTGTAGCAGCTTCCTGCAAACAGTTTTGTAACCTTTTCTTGCAGACAGTTTTGTAGCTGCTTCCTGGAGACAGTTCTGTAGCAGCTTCCTGCAGACAGTTTTGTAGCTGCTTCCTGTAGACAGTTCTGTAGCTTCTTCCTGCAGACAGTTTTGTAGGTGCTTCCTGTAGACAGTTTACTTTGCTGCAGCAGCTTCCTACAGGTAGTTTTATAGCTCCCTCTAGAAGACAGTTTTGCAGCTGCTAACTGCAAAGTGTTTTGTAGCTGCTTCCTGTCCAACTGTAGTTTGACTCTTGCTGTCAGCAATGTTACAAATGGTAGAAGTGACTTTTCACTTAGCCACCTATCAATTTTCTTATAACTGCAGGTTACATGTGTGTAAGTCTTGTCAGCTGTTTGAAAATTTGGTCCCTTTTCACTTTCATTTATTTGTCCGTTGGACACAGGACTTTGTTCCTGACAAGAAATCAGCCAAGAAACAGCAGCGAGGACGGAAGAAAGTGAAAGTGAGTTCGGGGTCAGAAGACGAAGATGAAGAAGAAGACGACTCGGAGGAGAGTAAGGGTAGCTCAGATGAGGAGGAGGAGGAGGAGAAACCAAAACCCAAGAAGAGAAAAACACCTGAGAAAAAAGGTAAGGAAACGTACCTGTAACACCTGGTTAGAATGTTGGGATGTTACGTGTGCTGTAGAACGCCATTATTATAGTGAACTGAAGGGATTGTTATTGATAGCAACTGTTTTTTATTTCTGTTGTAAACCAGCACGTAAACCAGCCGCCAGCCGACCTCCAGCCAAACCTCGGGCAAGAGCCAAGAAACCCGACCCGGCTACGCCCCCTTCCATCTCCTCAGACAGCAGTGCAACAGGAAGA
>NC_049981.1:2498497-2529999 GCF_000003815.2 Branchiostoma floridae | reverse complement strand
AAATTGGAAGTCCGTACACAAAATGTTGGTCGTCCTTATAGTCACAAGGTGGTGAGCAGCTGGAAGAAGCAGGAGCTGATTTGTTTGTTTGTTTGTGTGTTTTAGTGACTCAGAGGAGGAGGTGGTGAGCAGCTGGAAGAAGCAGGAGCTGATTTGTTTGTTTGTTTGTTTAGTGACTCGGAGGAGGAGGTAGTGAGCAGCTGGAAGAAGCAGGAGGCACTCCGGAGAAAGGAGGCGGAGGAGAAGCTCCGGAAAGCTCAGGAGGAGGAGGAGAAGAAACAACGGGAGCGAGAGAAGGAGGCGGCAAAACAGCTGAAGGAAGAACGGAAGGAGAGGAAAAAACAGGTGAGGAATTAACGCAAGTAAAGCAAGATGGTGCAGCATAATCGGCAGCGCTTTGGGCTCAGGTCCAAGAGGTCCTGAGTTCAAAAGTTGCCATGTCACCGATCTTGTGCCCTTGGGAAAGGCACTTGACACTTCCTCACTTCACTCAGGTGAAAAATTGCTAGCTTGGCGAGGGTTGTCCCTCAGATAGGACGTTTAAGGGGCATTCCACTCCAGAAGCGAATGTTATTTTCCAATAGATAATGTATCAATGAATACATGATCAGCCGACCTTTTGTGGTATTACATTTGCGGCGACTTATGCAACGTGTGTTTGTAAAACAATATGACACTCCCTAAACCCATGCAGACCCTACCCATGTGTTCCCTATACGTGTAGACACTTCCTTTATCGTGAATATTTTCGGCATAAATGAGGGGCGCTTAGCACACCAAGAATGCCAATTGTTCACAAGATATCAAAGAACACATAACAAGACGTGCTTTTCTAAGCGCCCCTAAAATTAGCTTTGTAACCTTACTTAAGATAGGCGTTGTCAGGCACATTGTATTCAGCCATAGGCTGAGATTGATTAATTTAATTAGAGGGTACTTGGGGAGTTTTGTAGAAGACTGAATACTTTTTGATGCTCGTGGGGCTAATGGGTACTCTATCGTATAATGTTACATAGCATACATTTGTTACTTCCTAAAATTGATATCTATCGGAAAATAACAGTCCTGTCTGGAGTGGAATGCCCCTTTAAATGGGGGTCCTGTGTTCGAAGAGAGCCACAACTCAAGCATGTTAAAGAGCTCACGGCATTGATTGAAAAGAGTAGGGTCCTTCTTGGTGTAAGTTGATCAAACCTTACAGCCTGGTCTCCGGGTTGACATCTTGTTAGTGATAGTCACCTGTTAGTGATAGTCTCCTGTTAGGTCAATTCTTCCACAAATGTGATAAAACTGAATAAATAAATGTTGTCATGGTAACATGCTTGCCTTCTTGTTGTCATGGTAACATGCTGGTATTCTGTTGGTGTTGTCATAGCAGCATGCTTTAGGCTAATGTCACATTCCCAAACTGGGGCCCGGCCAGGCTGTTAGTGGAAATAAAAATAGAAAGGTATACATATACAAATATACACAAGTAATGCCCACGACTATTCTCTTTCCGTCTTGTGTTTTTTGGTGTCTTTTATATCACACTTTTTGTTCCCAAAAGCTCATTTGTGACGTAGGCCCAAGTGAAGTTTATGTTTTCATGGTCACATGCTGGTTTTTTTTAGGAGCAGGAGGAACGAAAGAAGCAGAAGGAAGAAACAAAAGAGGAGAAGAAGAAGGAAGGGAACAAGAAAGACGACAGGTCAAAAGAGAAGACACCAAAAGACAAGAAAGCAGACAACAGGGAGAGAAAGAAGGAGGAGAAGAAGAAGAAGGATGAAGACAAACAGGAGGAGCAGAGAATAAAGAAGGAACAAGAAAGACGCAGAAAGAAGGAAGAGGAAAAAAGGAGAAGGAAGGAGGAAGAGAAGAGACAGGAGGAGGAGGAAGAGGAATCGGAAGAAGAGGAAGAAAAGGTGAGAAATGTTTGTTTTGGTTCGAAATGTTCATGTTTACTGTAAATGCAGAAACGTTTGCGGTGGGTCTATGTTTGGGGTTTTTGCGGTGGCCACTTCACTGCGAACGTAAAACCACTTGACTTGTTGTGACTACAATCTATGAACGCTACCGCAAATTTAAAACAACCGCGAACACTCGTTTTTACTGCTACCGCGAAAGTAAATCCCCTTGAACTTAAATGCATTTACAGTATTTGATTTTGAACTTTTCCTGGAGACAAGTTCAGATTCAAAGTGATGCATGTTGGATGGAACTCTGGCTCGCATACACATGACAATGTTCAACGCCTCAGAGATAGACAAGAAATTGTGGCATGGCGCCTCCTGACTGTTTGGTTGTGTATTGCAGGATAGTGAATCCAGGACGGCTGCCGATGACAGAAAGGAGGAACTAAAGAGACAAAAAATGGAGAAGAAAAGGTAAGAACATTAGCGCCACCTGACTGTTTGGTTGTGTACTGCCTACTGAAGTTTGGGGAGGTAAAAACATCAACAGGCTGTGACATGGCTTATGACTTTCTGTTTCAGACAAGAGAAATTCCTGGAGAAAGAGAAGAAGAAACGGTTAAAACTGGAGCAGAAAATGGAGCAAAAGAAGCAAGAAAAGCAGGAGAAGAAAAAAGGTCAGGATCTTCCCTTCCTGTGCATGTCACAAGCACAAAGGATGGCCTGAAATGTATTTAACATGGTAAACAGTGATGTATCATCAATGCCCCCTGACTAACTAAGTGGGTACTACATCTGTCCAGAAACAAATAATGCCCACACCTTATTGAACTTTTGGCCCCTGCCTTTTTTTTAGCATTGAAGCCATAAGCCTAGATGCCACAGTGACAGCAGGCCCAGTCTTGGCATATGTTTTAGCTCCCCCTAACAGTCTTTTTGTGTACTGCAGCCATGAGCCTAGGTGCTACAGCAACCAAGCTGGTCCAGTGTTGACCTGTGTTTTAGCCCCCTAACAGTTTCCATGTGTATTGCAGCCATGAGCCTAGATGCCACAGTAACTGAGCTGGTCCAGTCCTTGAAGAGGTCACTCATGGCTGGTAAAGCTGTAAGTCTGCATTCTGTTCTATGGCCACTAGGGGGAGCAAATGTGCTGAAGTCTGATAACCCTGGATAAAACCTTACAAAGTTGGAAAATTACTTATTTGATCCAGATTCTTCTAAATTAAGACAAAGATATTTGAGGCAAACATCAGTGTCAGGCACATGCACGTTTGCTCCCCCCGGGACCCCTATCAGTTGCCAGGAAAACTGCAATGAGTGCATGTTGGGTTTATTGCAGAGTTGGTTGAGGATCACGTCAAGAAACTGCAGGCAGCCCTCGTTTTGTCCCTCCAGCTCACTGCGCCGGTAAGTATGGTCTGAACTGGCTCCCACTAGCCTGTTTGCTCCCATATTTATTGCTCATCTGGCACCCTTATGGCCCATTTGGTTCCTGTAAGTATGGCCCCTTCTGCGAGTTTGAGTGAATGTTTGATTTCTAGCGCCTGATGTTTTTTAATGCTTGACCACGTTTGTTTGTTTTGATGTGTGTCACCAGTCCTAGATGCTCAACCACGTTTGTTTGTTTGTTTTGATGTGTGTCTCCAGTCCCTGGTGCTCAGCCATGTTTGTTTGTTTGTTTTGTTGTGTGTCTCCCGTTCTGGATACTCAGCCATGTTTATTTGTTTGTTTTGATGTGTGTCTTCAGTCCTGGATGCTTAACCTATTTTGTTTCTGCAGGACATTCCGCGGAGCCTGGAAGTTCTAGAGGAGCTGAACTCGCTGCCGCTGACAGCCGCCATGCTGAAGAGGAACATCGACATTCTCCGCACCATCAAAAGGGTCAGTCCTTATTCCCTCACATAACTACATGTCATACATTTACCTACAATCACCTCGCCTCACCAGTCCCCTAGCCTCATCGGTACCTACAACACTTACCCGAAAAACAGCAAACTTACCGACATTCTCCACACCATTAAAAGGGTCAGTCATCAAATACGCATTAAAACTACACACAGGACTCCGAATGCTAGGAACATGTGCTCTTTTGAGCACAAAGTACGAAGATAGTGAGTTGATGCTAAAGAAAGCCAAGTTCCTGCACAGCAAGTGCAAGTCAATGCTGACCTAACCTTTGCCCCTTCAGGTTAGGAAGTACAAAGGTAGTGAAGACGTGCAGAAGAAAGCAGAGTTCCTGTACAAGTCGATGCTGACCTAACCTTTGCCCTTTGCCCCTTCAGGTTAGGAAGTACAAAGGTAGTGAAGACGTGCAGAAGAAAGCAGAGTTCCTGTACAAGTCCATACTGACCTAACCTTTGCCCTTTGCCCCTTCAGGTTAGGAAGTACAAAGGTAGTGAAGACGTGCAGAAGAAAGCAGAGTTCCTGTACAGTAAGTACAAGTCGATGCTGATGCTCCACGACAGTGAAATGCACGCCCACGCCACCAACAGAACCAACCAATCAGCTGCCGGGGAACAGCCCAAGGGGCAGGACGTTGCCATGGAGACTGGGCAGGAGGAGGAGAAGGAGAATTCAGGTGGCGGGACCCAAACAGGTAACTTTCATTCTCACCTACACACAACTTACAAGCAAACAGTCAAGTAAATCCCCATAGCTTCACACAGGTGCTTACTAGGGGTCGGTACCGGAGCAGAAAATTCAAGTACAAGTCTGGACATGAACCTGAACCTGATTGCCTGTGCAAATTTGTGTCCTCAAGTCTAGGTGGTAGCAGCTGCGATAGACATGTTGTCATGTTAGACGTGTATCTATAGGGACTGAAAATTTGGGGGCAGACTTAAAGTGGTCATATTGAAATCAAGTTTGACTGTGGAAATTTGGTAGAAATTAACTCTAATCTAATAAGCTCAAATCTACTTCGCTCAATACTACATTGAACCAGTAAGCACCCAAATTTTGTGCACACCTGGTGATATAATCTGATCATTTTCTATTCTGTCGAAAATGTGGTCCACTGAGTTTTTTTTCCGATTCAACAAGAAAAAACTGTTTTGCACCGGTACACACCCCTAGTGCTTACTGCTCTACCTACCTGCAGGATCCTTTTAAGAGTATTTCTATTTCTTTGAAGACATGTCTGAAACATGTTTTTTCCTTTGTTTCCTCAGAGGCACAGCCGGCCGCAGCAGGAGATGGTCCAGGGGAGGGGGGGCAGCAGCAGCAAGTAGAACAGCAACCCGGGGAAGCCCAGCAGATGGAGGAACAGCCAACAGAGGCTGCAGACAAGATTAGTCTTGCAACAGGCCCAACACCTGGGCCCACACCTGGACCACTTAGCGGGCCAACCACAGCGCCAGATGTGCTGAAGTGAGTGATTGGTCATCTTTTATTATTGCCTGAACCTTAATCTACCAACATGTCCTACCTGTAAATTTGTGTGGAGAAATACCACTGAATATCAAATGTCCAAGCAGTTCTCATTGTTCCCAGATTTGTTTGCCATATTTCATTGTGTGGGAGCATTTTTGCATTTTGCTAACCATGTCGCCAGTTTGTTTTTTAACATCACTCTTGTTGATGTTTTTTGCAGGTTTGATTCCTTGCCAAATGTCCCTGTCTCAACCAACCTCCAAGTAGAAAAACAGATGTCTGACCCAGCAGCCAATCAGAGTCCAGATGTAGGCAGTAATGAGAAGATGGCTGTTGATCCCGCAGAATTGTAACCAACCAAACCGGCGGCCGTTTTTAGTTTTTAATGTTTTTAGTTTTCACCTGTACATACTTGTATCCGGCTGGGCAAGGAACTTTTCTTACAAAAGGAAGTTGCTCAAGTTGTAAGTGATCATGCAGCTGTCTCAAGGAACTTTTCTTACGTAATGAAATTGCACATAATGCAGCTGTCTTGAAGAAATTTGTAAGAGTCTTAACTCTGTTTAGATTGCACTATATCATCATCACACTTTTATGTACTGCACTGCAATTGGGTCACATGACAGCCGTTGCCATGGCAACTTGTCACATTATAGCTGTTGCCATGACAACTGGAGTCACATTATAGTAGCTGCCATGTTGACAGTAAAACCACGCATTTCCAACACAGGACAATGCACTGCAGCGCCTCCTAGCGTCTGGCTCTTTCTCTGCATGTTCAAGGATTTATGTCAGATTTCTCCTGTCGCTAAGAAACCCAAGACCACATGTAGTAAAGTACAACTGAAGGCATGTATGATGTTTCTATAGGGGGGACTGTACCATGTTGTTTCTATGTTGTTTCTGTAGGGGGTATCTGCATGTACCATGTGTCTGTCGAACTCATTTATGATTTACTTTTTAGCTGGAACCGTAGTCGCCATTTCCACTATATTTGCAACATGAAATGTGGACAGTGGTAACATTTGCTACAGAAATGCTACAGCAGAAAGTAACTTCACTGTTAGGTATCGCTACATGTAAATAGCAACATTCAAATGGAACATGGTTGGTTAATATGTAGTTACCACTAATGCAGAATAAATAGGAAAATGTCAAACAGAATAACATGAATGTCTATTTCTTGCAGTTTAATTTTTCTCACTTGAAAACGTTCTGACACCAAGTCCATAGACAATGCTTTTGCTAGTCCATATAATAATGACACTAACTCCAGAATTACCACTCAAATGAAAGTTCTTGGACTGGGAATGCGTGAGGTTGGAGAAATGCAATGTAAGTTACTTCTTTAGCCTTTTCTTTGTTTAAAGTTGGTTTATTTTCCCATCTAGCCTGACTAAATCATGCTTTTAGCACCAGCAGAACAGTCACCTGTGAGGGGGTCATAACTTCCAGCCAGCGAGAGATTGTGTGATCAAATTATTTTCCCAACTACGGCATATTGTGGGGTTTGGTATGGCATAACTGGTAGAGCATTTGGCTGGAAGCCAAGAGGTCCTGGGTTTTTAATACTTGCTATGCCCCAAGGTGAAGTCAATTTACAAGACTTTCCCTGACTCAATGTTCGTTTGGAACCCGGGAGGTCGCATTGCGGCTGGGTCATACCAAAGACTCTAAAAATGGTACATGCTGCTCAGCTTAGCACTCAGCACTAATGAGGAAGAGTATGGGAGTTAAACACACGTCACTGCCAACAGACTAGCCCCCTGCTGTAGTGTCTTGCACAGATGTGTGGCTAAAGGGCTACAGAAATGGAGATGGGCACCACCCCTAGGTATCCGTTAAAGAAAAGATCCATTTAATTCCAAAAACCAACGCATCAAGTAGGTGCAGCATTTTTAATTAGATTTAAAATCTGTTTCTTCCAGTCGATAACATTAGATGACATTGAGAACACCTACTTAGAACTACCAGCAAGTATTGACAGCAAGCAGGTGTTCATTCTATTCCTTCATATTACTAGTACACAACAATGAGACAGTGATTGCAAGAAATGACTTATTCCAGGTCTGGGCTTTACACAGAAACATTATATCATACTTGTACCACATTACCATACATGTAGCAGCATATCATATATGTAGCCTTCCCATATGCATGAAGGGCCACATTACCATACATGTAGGGCCACATTACCATACAGGTTTTGCCATATTACATCAGATATGTAGCCTTCACATGTAGGGCCACATCACCATACATGTAGGGCCACATTACCATACATGTAGGGTGACATTACCATACATGTAGGGCCACATTACCATACATGTAGGGCTACATTACCATACATGTAGGGCCACATTACCATACATGTAGGGCCACATTATACATGTAGACTTCGCATGTACTTAGTACCACATTACATCCATCATACATGAAACAATACAACATTTAAGGTCGGTTTAGAACAAGGTCAGTTCAAGACAAGGTCAGTTCAGGACAAGGTGAGTCGAATCTTCTCCATCTGTATGGGCAGTAGCTGTGACATCTCTGTGCAGATCTCAAGTTCGCTCTGTGGAGTAAATGAAAACAGACTCAGCATAAATCTAGCCTACTCCATGGACATCTCTGTACATCTCTGTAGAGTTCATTTCATACAAGCAGACTCAGCATGAATAAAGCCTAGTCCATGGTCATCTTTGTGCAGCTCTGCTGAGGATCAGAATAAAAATTAACTCAAATCCATACCTACTCCATGGACATCTCTGTACATCTCTGTAGAGTTCATTTCATACATGCAGACTCAGCATGAATCAAGCCTTTTTAGACATGTATCTTGTATATACGTTTTCATCTTGTGAACAGGGCATTGTACGTTTGACACTCGCCTTTTTCAATTTTTTTTACTCACACTCAAGACGTCCAAACATGCGAGGCACTAGACTTGCGCAAAAATGTTGCCTTTTTGTTTCTTGCGATTTTTCCTTTCTTTTCCCTTTGGAAACATCTTGCATTTTCTTGAAAATGTGACCTTTCTAGTAGCTCCTGAGTTTCCTCTTCTACATGTTTTTGCAGAGACGACAGAAGAGACTCGGGAGCTACAATACATCTGGATACCAGGCTAGGAGGTCTATGGAGTTAATCGGACACATTCAGTCTTGGACTGTTATGCAGCTAGTGTATGTCTTTGAGAAACATTACAATGTTACAAGTTGATTCTTCAAGCTGAATGCTACAAACTCACCTTAACTAATTCTGCAATGTCTGGATGGGAGGTGCAGTAGTCCACCACAAACTGGTAATGGTCCAGGCTGGAGGGGGGGGTAGAAAAATGGTAGTGTCTGATTTCTCCTGAGGAACATGGAACACCCCTCTATTTATAATGGTCCAGGCTGGAGGGGGGTTACGATCTGTGAGTGTCTGATTTCTACTGAGGAACACAGAACACCCCTCTATTCATAATGGTCCAGGCTGGAGAGGGGGATCTGTTAGTGTCTGATTTCTACTGAGGAACACAGAACACCCCTTTATCCATAATGGTGCAGTCAAACATAATGTTCACAATACCAAGGCTAAAGAACCACCACTGGTCCAGTCCACATCCAATGAACATACACCCCCAACTCCCAACGGTCATAGCCCATATACTGCCCTCACACTCTCCTCCCCATATGTGAACGGTTCAATCCTCACCTTTTGGACATGTTTTGCAGCTTCACCTGGGGATCAGAGGACAGGAACTTGGAGTATCTGCAAAACACACAACAAACAAACAAACAAATATCAGCACTGAAAAGTAACAGGCATTAGGCATGAAAATTGGAAATAAAATCTTGGAAGAAAAATGTCAGAAGTACTAGTACTCACAATCTGCCAACACAGAAGTTCGCCACCAGCGCAGGGCGCAGCGTGTCTTCTGAGAACGTCTTGGGCATCTCCTTATCAGCCTTTCTTAAGGAGTCTTGAGAAGCAAATGGAAGAAGGAGTCACCATCATAAAACTGACAGTATGTTATCTACAATGGGAGTAGGAGTAACACCAAACACCAAACATGAGCACCCCACAGAACTGTTCCTTACCTAAGAACATCTGGTAGTGACTGATGGACTGCTGTGCCCTGCAGAAGAGTTTACAACATGGGACCAGTTGGTGGATTAGGTTTGATTTTGTAACAACAATCAGAGGTATCAAAGACAAGATGTCTGAAACAAACCTGTAACCTAGCAACCCGTAACCTAGCAACCCATACAGTGAGTTGAGAGTCAGTTGACTTTCTTGATGGCATAAACCATAAACTAGCAACCTGTAACCTAACAACCGATGCTCACAGTGAGTTGATTTTCTTAATGGCATGAACCATAACCCAGCAATACATAATCTAGCAACACATGATGGCATAATCTGTACCCTAGCAACCCATACTCTCCATGATTTTCTTGTCATTGTGAACTGTAACCTAGCAACCCGTAACCTAGCACTTGCAACCTAGCAACCTGTAACCTAGCAACCTGCAAACTAGCAATCTGTTACCTAGCTATCTGTAACCTAGCAACCTGTAACCTAGCAACCTGCAAACGAGCAATCTGTTACCTAGCTATCTGTAACCTAATAATCTGTAACCTAATAATCTGTAACCTAGCAACCTGTAACCTAGCAACCTGTAACCTAGCAACCTGTAACCTAGCAACCCATACTCACAGTGAGTTGATCTTCTTGACGGCGTGGACCTTCGGTCTCTCGTCTGCGGCCTCCGCGATGGCGACCTTGAGGTCGAGCATCTCGCTGAAGATCTCAGCGATCTCGTACATGATCTGTCTGCACACCAGCAGGTAGTGCTGCTGGTTCAGCTCCGACAGTAGGGACTGCAGCATGTCTGCACGACGCTTGTGCATCTTACAGCGACGCTCGAAATCCTGCTCAAAAAACGACAGCGCCCGGAACAGCTGACTCCAGTCCTGTGTGGGGTCAGGGTGCAAGTTCAGATTTCCTTTCAGGAAAGAGAAATACCCGCCCTATTCCACAGTCCCCCTATTCCACGGCAGCCCCTTATACCACAACACCCCGTATTCCACATCCCCCCTATTTTAAAGTATGCCCTATTCCACAGCATCCCCTATTCCACATCCCCCTTATTTTAAAGCATCACTATTGCACAGCACCCCCTATTCCACATCACCCCCTATTCCACAGTACCATCAATTCCACATCACCCCCTATTTCACAGTACGACCTATTCCACATCACCTCTATTCCACGGTAACCGCTATTCCACAGTACCCCCTATTCCCCCTTTTCTACAGCACCACCTATTTCAAAGCACCCCCCAGATGCCCTGCCTACCTGGGTGATCTCCACGAAGTCCGTTACGTGCCCGTCCAACACGTAAAACTCTTTCGCTGCGTTCACGTACTTCTGCCCAACCAGGAACACCGCACGCGCCTGCAACACACACAACCAACCAATCAGAACCTGCCTCACAGCGCCACCAAGTAAATTTCAAATGCAGCGCAGGAAATTCAACTGGTGAATAAAATAAAAAGGACCTAGGAAGAAGGCAATGAACAACACAAACACACTGCAGCATGGAAGGTAGTGCCACCTAGCAGTTTCTTAAAGCACTGCAGACATCTACAATATGTAAACTGGCAAAACTTTTCCACTTATGTGACCTGTGGATTGCTGCGAAATAAACTGGTCTTGACAACAAGGTCACAGGCAAAATGGTTTCAATGTGGAGAAAGAATGTCCAGGACATTAGCAGCAGTGTTTGTTTACATTTCATGCTAACATGGCTACCTTTTTAATTACTCTGCTTATCTTCATAACTTAGTTAATAATGCTGACCTGGTTACTAAGTCCTACCCTGATTATCCTAATAATCTTCACTGACCTGATCAAAGTCTGTGACCTTCTTGTCAGTAACCTGATCCTCTAGCGCTGTCAGCTCAAGACTCTCGAATCTCAACTGACTCTTCTCATCGCCATGGTGACAGCCCGGCCCATCAGCACCTGGGGGGGTGGGGGTGGTAACATTGACATTTCGAATAAAGACTCATCTCTGTTGGTAGAATTCATAGTTAAAAAGTCTGAACTTTGTTCCTGCACAAGGAAGACACTCACCATGAATTTTCAGTCCATCTTGCCGACCTTCATCAGATGTGACAGTCTTATTCACTGCGCTGACGTTCCGGAAGTCGGATGTTTGATGACGTCAGGAGCGAATAAAAAATGGCGGGAAGACGGAATCTACCACGGTCATGGATCAACGGAAAATTCATGTTGTGTGTTTCCCTTGTGTTGGAACAAAGATTTGTAACTGTAAATATTGACCTTTGTTCTCCCTTCATTCCGTCTTACTAAGGAATGACTGTAACTGTAATGACAATAATTCCCCTGCAATACTTCCTTTACTGTTTCATTCCTTACTTCTGTAATCTTACCTTCTGCCTTTTCCGGATCCTCTGACTTCTCTTGTTTGTCGTCGTTATGGCTACCCTTGCTCCCGGCAACAGCCCCGCCCTTGGCCAGGTCTGTCTGCTTTGCCCTGTCCAACTCACCGATGTCATCCATCAGAGCCTGCCTGGGAAAAGGAGAAGGAGGGAATGAGTGAGAACAAAAACGCCTTTGGGAAGAAATGAAATTTAAAGTAAAAAGATGTGCGATAAATGACTAACTAAGTGAACAAATTACTGTAAATACATTTAATTTCGCGGTAGCGGGAAAAGGACTTTTCGCAGTGGTTTTATTTTCACGGTAACACCATAGACTGCAGTCTAATACCACAATAGTATAATGCTTGCAGTAGTTTTAAGTTCGCGGTGAAGTGGTCATCGCAAAAACCGCAAACATTAATCCACCGCAAACATTTCTGCATTTACAGTAGTATCAATGAGTGAATGTGTAAGTGAATGAGTGCCAGCGTGTGTGAGTTAATGCAAATGTGAGTAAAAGCATGAGTGTGAGTGAGTGAATGAGTGAGAGATAGCGAACGAGTGAGCAAACCAGCAAGTGAATGAGTCTGTGAGAGCTTGAGTGTGTGAGTGATAGAATGTATGAATGAGTACCTGGACTCCTGTAGTAAAACCAGGCAGTACTTCAGCCAGCACCGTGAGATGTCCGCCTTCCGACGCTCCAGTTTTTCCCGTGCCGACTCGTTCTCTCCGTCTTCTGTCTCATCAGATGGTTCGGGTACCTGTGACAACACGGAACTTGCGCTGGCTGGAACACAAACACTATGACATCACGCAACTGATGCTTACTAAAACACAGAGAATTGTGACATCATGCAACTTGTGCTGGCTGAAACACAAAATCTGTGACATAATGTAACTTGTGCTGGCTGGAACACAAAAGCTGTGACATCACGCAACTTGAGCTGGCTGGAACACAAAAACTATAGATCCTGCAACTGATGCTTGCTAGAACACAAAGAATTGTGACATCGTGCAACTCGTGCTTCCTAGAACACAAAAACTGTGACATCATGCAACCTGCACTGGCTCGATCACATAAACTGTGACATCGCACAACTTGCACTGGCTGGAACACAAAAACTGTGACATCACGCAACTCATGCTTGCTAGAACACAAAAACTGTGATATCACGCAACTTGCGCTGGCTGGATCACAAAAAACGTTGTACTGGGAAAGATGCTTACCCAGACAATGTCTCCCCTGTGTGAAGTTGTCGCGCGTGACGTAGTACTGTGACAGCGTGGCGCAGTTTGTCGCCCAGTCGATCGGCTGGAAGTGTCCTGACTGCAGCTGGCGGCTGAGGGTCAGGTGACAGTAGGCTGCAGACTAAAGAGATCAATCAACCAATCAATCAATCAATCAACCAATCGATGAACCAATTGATCAACCAATCCATCTACCTATCTTCCATCAGAATCATCTGTCTATCCATCCCAACATCTAACAAAAACAATCAATCAGTTTGATTTGATTTATTGAAATTGCAAACAGTACAATACAAGTGGGTCACAGGCAGCACTATGCTGGTGTTGTGGCCCACACATGAATACATACAGGAATACATACAGTTAAGCAAAACCGTTTTTTTCTTGTTGGACTGGTCCGGAAAAAACGGACTTGAAAAAAATAGTGGACCGGACTTTGGACTAGCAATTAGGATATGGACAGACTATACCGTCAGGCTTTCAAGTATTTTTGGGCTTACCGGTCAAAGAAAACAAGGGCAAGACGTCATTTTTACCTTTTCGTTGTCGCCCAGTTTGGGGTATGTCTGTGCGAGGTAGTACAGGGTCAGGGTGTGAGTTTTCTCAAACTCTGCCTGCCGAGACTTGGGGCTGCCAGTCTGCTCAGGAGACAACAATCTGCAGGAGAAGGAACATCACATTCAGCACAATCTGCAGAATACATCATAAGCAATTAATTTTGGACATGTGTAATAAGAGGGGGGTACTTTAAATACACGTGAAGTTTGGTTTGAATCGGATCTCCATTAGTGAATGATACATTACTATTCTTCCTGAAGTTCGGGTAAATGATTGTAAACGAAATTCACTGCATGGCTGATACGAGATGTAGGTTTGCCAGGCCTCCATTTGAGTGATGTGTAGTGAATCACCAACTCCAGACAGAAAGAATTGCTCCATCGCACACTGGGGTATGCCCCTACTCTTTTTCAAAAGGTGTGGTGGGTTCTTTAATGTGCGAGGGGTGTCGCTCTCCCCAAAAATGGGACATCCATTTAACGTCCTATCCAAGGGACCATCCTAGCCAAAACTTGGAACCCATTTTCAGTGAAGTGAGGAAAGTCGTGTAAAATGCCTTTCCCAAGGGCACAAGATCAGTGACACGGCAGGATTCAAACCTTGGCCCTGTATGAGGCACTTGCTTGTGAAGTAGATGGGGGGTACTTACTTGTGAAGTAGCAAGGGTTACTTACATATGAAGTTGCAGGGGGGTACTTACTCATGTAGTAGTAGAGGGGGTTGTCCCACGTTGTGCATGTACATTTTGTAAATGTCCTCAGCTTCCTGGGGGGACAAGAGTCAGTTTTACCCCTTTGTTATGTCTGTTCATTACCTCCATGAAATGTCATGGAGGTTATATTTTACCCTGCGTTTGTGTGTGTGTGTGTCTGTCTGTCTGTCTGTCAACAAGATAACTCAAGAACGGCTGGATGGATTACTTTCATACTTGGTGTGTTGGTGGGGTGTGATGAAAGCTAGAAATGATTAGATTTTGGGCCCCCTAGCGGCTTCCCTTGGTACTGCAGCGCAACTTCCGGTTTTACTATCTCGTGTTCTGAACAAGCTATGGTCACGTTTTTAGAGTATTAGATAGCTCTTGTGCTCAGGAATAAGTGAAAAAATTTTGGGCCCCCTAGCGGCTAGTTTGGGGATAGCAGGGGCATTTTTGTCAAAAACTTCTGAAGACGATAACTCAAGAAGGGAACAACGGATTTTCATGATTTTTGGTATGTAGGTACTAGTACCTTAGACAATGTTGTACAAAGTGAAATACCAATTATGCATAATAGGAGCACATTTGCATAATTAATGAGAATATTCTATCATAGCAATTTTTTCTATGTATCTCTTGTCCCAGATGTGATATGGTCTTGACATTTGGGTGGTAGATAGCTTTTAGTGTCATGACAAAGTGGAGCAAATTTCAGCCCCCTAACATTTAATTTGGGAACTGCAGGGGCATTTTTGTCAAGACATTCCAAAGAGGATAAATGCAGAAAGGATTGATGGATTGGCATCATATTGGGTATGCGTGTACCTTAGGCAAATATGTTCATAATGATATACATGTTATGCAAATGAGGAGTTGATTTGCATAATTAATGAGGAAATTGTATAATTCCGTTGTTTTCAATAACTGGACTTAAATAAATGTAACAGATGTTAATTATGATAGGTGGAATATAAGCAGATACCAAATATGGTAATGAGGAACTTATTTGCATAATTTATGTAAAAATTGCAAAACTGCTTTATGATTAATAATGGGAATTTTAGAATTGTGACATGTGTACGTTAGTCAATGCTGAACAACGCCATGCATAAATTATGTTAATGTGTTAGTCAATTGCATGAAATTTACAAAAGCTTTAAATTTTCATGGAGGTATGAGGTCGCCGAACTCTAGTTTGTTGTGTATGCTTGTCTGTTACGTTTGGACGATCATTATGTCTGTTTGTTTGTTGTCTGTTCGTTTGTTGTGTACATTTTATTTGTTACGTCTGTTTGTTTTTTGTGTATGTGTGTCTGTTACGTTTGGACGTTCATTATGTCTGTTTGTTTGTTTGTTGTCTGTTCGTTTGTTGTGTACATTTTATTTGTTATGTCTGTTTGTTTTTTGTGTATATGCGTCTGTTACGTTTGGACGTTCATTATGTCTGTTTGTTTGTTGTCTGTTTGTTTGTTGTGTCCATTTGTTTCTTATGTCTGTTTGTTTGTTTGTTATATCTGTTCATTTGGGCTGATTATGGGAGTTGGTTGTACAAGAATTGCGACTCAAAGCGATTGATCAAGTAAGGATGGCGATATGATCAACGAAAGTTCACGACTGATGTTGACGATAAGTTTTGTCCCACCTGTAAAATCTTCAGGGCTTTCTCCGGTTCTGATCGCGAGACCCACAGGATGCCAAGCTGGAGTAAACAACAATACCAACAGTAAACAAACATGACTAAATTGATACAACACAAACTATAAACAAACAAGCAAAAATCACACAGCAATATTTTCACAATCATTTGTTGGTTTTAATTCATAAAACATGACTTTAATTGTGAGGAATTTTGCAAAACATCCATCATGTAACTTGCTGTAGGAAACATGTCTTAAGTCGCATGAGTCAATTCTGAAAGGAAAAAAGAACAGCGACTGATAGTTGAGAATGCTTTAAGGTACATAAGACTAGAATGTGCGTAAATAAAACTTAGAGTGTTTACATCGTCAAGATAGTTGAGGAAGGTGAAAGTGAAAGTGCTTACCTGGTTAGGACTGCTGAGGCAGGTGACCGTGAAAGCACTTACCAGGTTAAGAAACTTGAGGATGTGAAAGTAAAAGTGCTTACCTGGTTAAGACAGTTGAGGCAGGTGAAAGTGAAAGTGCTTACCTGGTTAAGACAGTTGAGGCAGCTGAAAGTGAAAGTGTTTACCTGGTTAAGACAGTTGAGGCAGGTGTTGACGCAGCGCTGGTCCATCTTGTGCCCCTGCATGAGTTCTGCACACCTGGAGAAGTACTGCTCACCTGTGGGAACCTCCTCCGTCTCGCTGAAGTTCACCCCGAGATGGAACCACAGCTCTGCCAACTGGAGGGTCAACTCTGAACAACAACAAAAAATAGGAGTAAACAAACAAACAGCTTGGACAACTGTAGGGTCAACTCTGAACAACAAAAAACGAACATGAGTAAACAAACAGCTTGGACAACTGTAGCACCAACTCTGAACAACAAAAAAACAGGAGTAAACAAACAGCTTGGACAACTGTAATATCAATTTTGAACAAAAAAGTAGTATACAAACAAAGAGCTCGGACAACTGTTGGGTCAACTCTGAACAACACCAAACAAAGGAGTAAACAAACAAACAGTTTGGACAACGTTACGGCAGGGTCAACACAGCAGTAAACACAGCAGTAAATGGGTGGAATGGATGGAAGGACGGACAGATGGTGAATCCGTGCTAAACTGACCGATGTTTTCCTCTGCTTGTGATTCATCCTGAAACCCCTGCAGAGCCTCTGCCAGCTGCAGCAGAAGTTCCCGTGCCTTGTACTTGGACTTGTAGGGCTCCGTCTCCGGGTCCTGACGGGACTCCTGAAGGGGATACAGGAGGGCGGGAAAATACTTGTCATCAGTGGTCATGGACATCGGCGTGTCACCGCCTTCTAAGCTAGTATGCCAAACCTTACAACAGATTTTGTTCTTAACATAAAACATGCACCTATTCACCTTGCAGCACAACCAGTAGCTATAAGTACCCATCTAAGTAATGAGGCTGTTGTAATGTGCTTGAGGCACCTCCTCGAACACGAACCCCATTTTTAGAATTTTACATCCGGATTTGTCTTTCGAAAGACGAATGCAGCTCTAACCACGATACCCATTACGGATCAGAAGCGGTGTTTCCCAGTTACGAACTAATTACAGCCAGGTGCTCAACTGTTAAGCTGCTACCGATTGAGCTACAGTGTCATCCCTTTACTTTGATACAAACATGCATTCCATTGCATGACAGGGCTGGATGTGGTGGGGAGGGGGGCGTCACTGACTGGGTAAATGCTGACAACAACAACTACAACATGGCGTTACGAAGTCAATACTGGGGACCCCTTCCCCCTCCTCGTCCCGTGCCATCCCCGCCCTGCCGTTACCTCCTCGCTCAGTCGCCGGGCACTCGCATACTCTTCAAACCCCTGATTCTGTAGGTACATGGCCGCCATCTTGGGAAGTGGATTGTAGAACGGCTGCAGTTTGTAATAAAGTCGCAAGTGGTCGCTTTCGTACCGCTTGGGAGCGACGAGACCATGACGTCATGGTGACGACTCTGTCTCAAAGTTAAAGCAGATACGCGGAGAGGAAATCGGAATGTTTTTCGCTCGCTGGTAACCAGGTCTAGTCATGTATTGCTACATGGATATGTGACTTCGCTATAGCTTGGGTGTTAGCCCATTTTAGCTTTACTCCGTCTGGCACCCAGGCCCGAGAACGTAGTGCGTCACGATTTCCCTCCGAACATCTGCTTGGAGATTGATGAACGTGTATGGGCGTAAAATGGTTTTAAAAGTAAATGTCCCCACTTTGATTATCGGTCTGTAGGGACGCTGTTCTCTTGTCTTCCCACACAAGTCATTGCTGGAGAAAAACGGAAATATAAGCAAACCGAACAACCATCATTGTTATGATATGAGCGTGTGTGGGGAGTTTGCGTTCTTGAAAGTTGCTGTGGAAAATTCGCCAACGCTGGTGGTGACCGTATGCGCCAACACTGTACTGGTGGTATCTACAGGCATAGTGATTTGTTCTCTATCTCTTTCTTCCTTTCTTTCTTTCCATCCTTTCTTTCCTTCGTTTTTTTCTTCTTTTATTCCCTTCTTCCTTTAGCCAATAACTATTCACTGAGTGTGGTGGGTTCTTTAAAGTACTTGAGTCTTGGCTTTTTTTAAACACGGACCTCTGGCTTTATTCTATTCTCCAGCGCGCTCCGGTAAATTTTCCGACAACTACTATATCACCGGCGAGACTCAACCTCTGCTTGGAGAATAACTTTATTCATTATCCATTTACACATTTTAAAGGTGGATATAGTAGTTAACTTTCCAATGGCAGAAGTTATGTTTTTGGTAGCATTTGTTTAAAAGCAAGGAGCTTAAAATGGGTTTGAGCCTCTTTGTTTTCTGTTTACGGACGAACTGGATAATGACCTGGATAAATATGTGGGTAACGTTGGAAACTTTATTTCGTTAGGTCTTGATGAGAAAAATGATCGGATTTGTGTCCCCTAGCGGCTTGCTACGGTACTGCAGCGGAATCCCCGGTTTTGATATGTTTGTTTAATTTCAGCTGGGAATGACTTGTTGCACATGGGAGTATTCCGGCCTGTGTAGTTATTTATCCCCGCTGTGATGCCACTTGTTGGTTCGTCTGCAGGTGGCGTGCCCTGCTCTTTTTGCGCCGGTTTGTCCCGCAGGATTTGGCGCTGAGCCACTTGTCGGGCCGTCAGACAGTCGTACGAACGTCACAGACGCTGTAAACGGTCTTACTCCGGACAAAATGGCGCCCATGCTCCCTTACTCCATCCACAATTTCCTCTTCCTACTGATGACTTTCCTTTCCACCGGCTTCAGCCGACTGTGAAACAACGACCCCTAACGTTGGCCCGGCACCCTACCCTCAATATGGCGCCGTTGTCCCCCACAAATGGGCCTGTTTTTCCCAACAACAGTATGGTGAAATATAGTCCGTGTTGGCAGGAAAAGGAAGGTAGAATTGTCCGAGAAGAGAGCGATTTTTTCCTGCTTCGGGAACATCACGAATTGACAATGTGGGCATGTGGGGCGCCAAGATGGGGGATCCTAGTCTTGCTGCTTTGGTGGCTATGTATGGGGGTTACACGGTCACCCATATATCACACAAACGTTAAATATAAACATTTCTACACGTCAAGTATCATTAGATAAATTAGAAAATATATGATATTTTACTTTAGTGCAAGAATACCTCAAGTTTTACCTTCTTAAGATATATTTAAACGTCTTCAACTATTATAGAAGTATCAGAAATAACTACAAACTAGCTTCAAATATCACACAAACCTAGCTTTGCTGTTCCACATTGCGTAGCCACCCCTTACCATAAAATTAGAAAAAGGGAGTTTTAATGACAAATGACTCATCACACACATAAGTAGAGTTATATTTTCACTTTGATATAATTGAGTAATATTTTTTCATTGCAGTATTTTTGGAATTAACTTTTGCTTTGAAAAGAAATAAGCTCAATCTAGTCGAAAAAGGGGGCGAGTCCGCTGGTTGGCATCGCCGCGCTGGTACCGTCCCCACCCAGGCCGTAGTGCGAGTTGCAGACCTCGGACAGACTCAGACGCCGCTCGGAGCCACACGGAGCCGATCCACGGCACAATCAGGCGGGTCGCACCGAGCCCGAACCGCCAGGAGCCCGCTGGATCCAGCACGGGCACTCAGGCGCACGGCCGAGCCGCTAGTTCGGGAGGGAAGCACGATCGCCAGGGCTGGGCCCCCAGTATTGGCTGGCGGAGAGACTGACATCTCCAGCATGAACAAAATGGCGTGCTGTCTATCCGAGGAGGCAAAGGAGCAAAAACGTATCAACCAGGAGATCGAAAAACAGCTGAGGAAGGACAAGAGAGACGCCAGAAGAGAACTGAAGCTGCTCCTGTTGGGTAAGTCGGCTTGGTTGTCTGTTCCCGCCGCCCTAGAGGCTTGTTTATGGCGGCTGATTTCTGTATGTACAGTTACACATCCTCTCTATCAATGAAAAACGGCCATGGCGATGTGTGTAGTGTGGTGCTCGCGCCAAGCCGGGCTCACACGGGCCAGACTCGGCCCTGCCTGGTCACATTTTACCCTGGTACACAGGGATGGGTCCACTTGTCCTCTAGGGTGGGATATATGGGGCGATGCTGGCCCACTGGCCGGCAAATGGCCACCAAAACAAGCCCAGTTGTGTTGATGGTACGCCAGACTACCCCCCATACATCGCCTCTGTCCTCTCACAGACGGGTGTTCAGCTGTTCCCCCAGCTGTTTACAGGTGTTTACAGGTGTTCCGCCCGCTCCACAGGTACGGGAGAGTCCGGCAAATCTACCTTCATCAAGCAGATGAGAATCATCCACGGTGCTGGGTACTCAGACGAGGACAGACGGGGGTACACCAAGCTGGTGTACCAGAACATCTTCATGGCCATGCACAGCATGATCCGCGCCATGGACACCCTCAAGATCGCCTACAAGAACAAGGAGAACGAGGTAAGACGTCTCCACAACGTCTCAAGACGTTATTAGCCACATCTCAGGGTGTTTCTTATAATCAGCATGGATACAGAGGGCTGGAGGGGGTAGGGTGGGGAGGGGGGTTGATGAGGGGTTTAGGGGATGGAAGGGGGTGGGGGTGAAGGTCGGGTATCTTATATACAGGTTACATATCCATGCTGTATCATCATATTCCTGATTCAAAATGTATGTCTGAAGATAAGACAATGTAGTTTGAGATCCCCTTTCACCCAGCCTGTTTGTGTTTGTTTGTTTGTATTGCATACGCAGTAAACAGTCGCTTGGCACATAACGCCAGTTCTGTACCGAAGAGTACAAACTGCATATCCAGACAGATTTATCTGATCCGTTTACCCTGGGATGGGCCCCTGTTCGTTTCGATAGGAGTTATGGGTTCTGTCACATGCTCGAGGTGTGGCTGTCCACAAATGTATACGGAATCCGCAAAGTAGTCTTCTTCTTCGCAAAGTAGTGAAACTAGCCTTCAGCAGAACACACCAGTCTTACATTAGAGTTCCAGACCATCAACAGAAACGTCTTATCTTCAAGTTACCAGCCTTCGACAGAACACACTGTCACTAGCAATACAGAACAGTTTGTGTCCTACAGAACAGTTTGTGTCCTACAAAACAGTTTGTGTCCTACAAAACAGTTTGTGTCCTACGGAAAAGCTTGTGTCTTACAGAACAGCTTGTTTCCTATAGAACAGCTTGTGTCTTACAGAACAGTTTGTATCTTACAGAACAGTTTGTGTCTTACGGAATAGTTTGTGTCTTACAGAGCAGCTTGCGCCTTACAGAACAGTTTGCGTCTTACAGAACAGTTTGCGTCTTACAGAACAGTTTGCATCTTACAGAACAGTTTGTGTCTTATAGAACAGTTTGTGTTACAGAATAGTTTGTGTCCTACAGAACAGTTTGTGTCCTGCGGAACAGTTTGTGTCCTACAGAACAGCTTGTGTCTTACAGAACAGTTTGTGTCCTACTGAACAGTTTACGTCTTACAGAACAGTTTACGTCTTACAGAACAGTTTGTGTCTTACAGAACAGTTTGTGTCTTATAGAACAGTTTGTGTTTTACAGAACAGTTTGTGTCTTACAGAACAGTGTGTCCAACGGAACAGTTTGCGTCTTACAGAACAGTTTGTGTCTTACAGAACAGTTTGTGTCCTAGAGAACAGTTTGTGTCTTGCAGAACAATTTGTGTCTTACAGAACAGTTTGTGTCCTACTGAACAGTTTACGTCTTACAGAACAGTTTACGTCTTACAGAACAGTTTGCGTCTTACAGAACAGTTTGTGTCTTACAGAACAGTTTGTGTCCTTGAGAACAGTTTGTGTCTTGCAGAACAATTTGTGTCTTACGGACCAGTTTGTGTCTTATAGAACAGTATCCTACAAAGAGTTAGTGTCTTACAAAAGAGTTTGTGTCCTACAGAACAGTTTGTGTCTTACGGAACAGTGTGTGTTTTACAGAACAGTTTTGTGTCATACGAAACAGTTTGTATACTACAGAACAGTTAGTATACGACAGAACAGCCCATGTCCCAAACAACAGTACAGTATATGCCCTTAAGTTATACACCTAGGAGAGCATGTGCACTAGAAAATATTTCATGTCCCCCAGAACAGGTGCAATTGTGGGTGTTATGTTTGTTGTAGTGCGGATGTAATGTCTGTTGTAGTGCGGATGTAATGTCTGTTGTAGTGCAGGTGTAATGTCTGTTGTAGTGCAGGTGTAATTGTTGTAATGTCTGTTGTAGTACAGCTATAATGTCTTGTAGTGCGGGTGCAGTGTCTGTTGTAGTGCAGATTTTATGTGTGTTGAAGACCATGTGTAACTGCTGTTATGTGAGAATGATGCATGTGTAATGCCAGTTGTAGTGTGGGTATGCTGTGTGTTATAGTGTGTGTTGTATGTGTGTTGTAGTGTGGGTATAATGTGTGTTGTAGTGCTGGTGGGACAGAGCTATGGGGGACAGAGAAGTCTGGAAGGAGAGGGTGGACTTGGTCCGGGCAAGCAGCCCGCGATGATGATGATGATGTAGTGCTGGTATGAAAGTGTGTAGTGCCTGTTATAGTGTGGGTGTAGTGTGTGTTGTATTAGTGTAGTGCGGATACATGTACTTTAAGTATACGATAATGCCTTAAATCAGGATTGCACAAGTCCATTAGCCCGATTGTCCCGGACAAGTGAAAGTACCCATTGGACAAGCGCATGTCCTACCCCACTTGCCCGATCGGACAAGTTAGATTTTTCCATGAGTGAGATTTTGATACAATTGTTGCTTTTTACAGTCATGGCATCAGGCATTGGTGAAGACGGAAAAAATCTAGTAAATATTAAAACAATTCGATTGCTGGAAGTGAGGATACAAAAAAAAATGTTTACTATGAATGTTTGAATTTCAGGCAAGTGAAACGTTTGTTTGGGCGACTTGTCCATCCCTGCTGATTTGGGCTTGTTGTTTTGCAGATTCAGTGTCTATAGCGGCACAATTACGGCACAATTCAGTGTTTACTGCAATGACTTTTTTATACGTTTTTGTCAATAAACCAATTACTACTTCTATAGCGCAGTCATCACGCATCTTCAGTATTATTGCTCCTGTTGCTATAGTAACGTACCTACTGTAGCTTTCCTCAGGGTCATACGTAACCATGGTGATATCACCAGTCACTTTGGACATGTGACATTAGTTATGTTAGACGTCAGCAGTGGACGGAAAGTGTCAGGAAGCTTATATCGCCCCCCGTCTTGAGTGATGGTTGGTGTGTGCTTGTGTAGAACTAGAAGGCATTCTTTAGTCTGTGTGTATAAACAAGTCCACTAGCCCTATTGTCCCGGGCAAGTGAAAGTGATGGTCGGGCAAGTGCATGTCCTACCCCACTTGTCCGATCGGGCAAGTAAGATTTTTCAATGAGTGAGATTTTTTTATACTTGCCACTTTTCAGTCATGGCATCAAGCATTGGTCAACAAAGAAAAATAGAGCCAATAACAAGAATTCCATCGATGAAAGTAAAAATACATGTCATTTATTAAATTTTGGGTAAGTGGAAAGTTGGTTCGGGCAAGTAAACTTTCTATGTACTTGCCCGATAGGACAAGTGAATTTTAACAAACTTGTCTAACCCTGTACTATACATTACAAGCAGCATATCCGGACAGATTTACATGTATTTGATCCACTCAAATCGGTATGGGCCCCTACTTTTATCAATATGTGCGATGGGTTCTTTTTTAGTGTGCTTGAGGTGCAGCTCTCAAACACAAAAACTCTTTTTGATGTTGGTTGTCTTAAACTTTAAAAGGAGCCCAATCCTAACAGAATATATGTCTAAGTATTAACTATGATGTGAAATTAGTTTGAATAACTTATGTAAAATGTAAAAGTGTTTGTGAATAATCATTGAAGTGAAGGTTGGTGAATTTTGACCTTCACTCTGACCTTGTATGGACAAGACCTGATGCTAACAGAAACAGATTTGCATAAAAACAGCAGTTTATTCGCCACAGCTTTGCATAAAAATAGCAGCTCATTTGGCAACATGAAAACAGCCACAAATTGTCATTATCATTAGCTCATTATGAATAAGAGCAAATGACTGTGTGGGAATGTGATTAAGAGAAATTAACGTTAGATTTAGAAAACTTTTTATGAAATTATTCTCAATTATGGTTGATGTTGAACACTGTACCGTCATTGGTTGGAATTGTAAGGCGCAAAATCCTTTTTCGGTTTCATGCAATATTCGTTGTTGGCAAAAAATTTTGCATGCAATTCGAAATATTTACATGAATATACAGTCATTATTTTCTGCATGCAATATTGCAAGTATAGAATATTTTCACATGCAGATCTTGAATGGGAACTGCATGTTGCTCATTTGTAATTCAAGCTCATTTTAACTCAGAATTTTCAACTTCAAAATATGCTCGCATTGAGTAATAGGATGTAAGATTAAGATTCCTAAACTTAAATCTGTATTGGAACAGTTTTTACCATCTTAGTCTGTCTAAATTATGGAAAAAGCCAATACTGTAGGTATGCAGTACTAAAACCTGGTCGCGTGAGGTGATATAAGCATTTATTCTCTCACTCAAACATGGGGAACAACACTGACATAAACCTTCATTCTAACCCCAACATGGGGAACAGCACTGATAAAAGCCTTCATTCTCACCCTAACATGGGGAACAGCACTGAAAAAAGCCTTCCTTTTTAACCCAACATGGGAACAGCACTGATAAAAGCCTTCCTTTTTAACCCAACATAAGGAACAGCCTTCATTCTCACCCTAACATGGGGATATAAGTCTGCATTCTAACCCTAACATGGGGAACAGCACTGATAAAAGCCTTCCTTTTTAACCCAACATGGGAACAGCACTGATATAAGCCTTCATTCTCACCCGAACATGGGGATAAAAGCCTTCATTCTAACCCTAACATGGGGAACAGCACTGATAAAAGCATTCATTCCCAACCCAACATGGGGAACAGCACTGATAAAAGTATTCATTCTCATCCCAACATGGGGACAGCACTGATGTAAGCCTTCATTCTAACCCTAACATGGGGAACAGCACTCACTCAAACACATGGGGAACAGCACTGATATAACTTATAATAAGCCTTCATTTTCACCCCAACATGGGAACTGCACTCTTTGATATCTTTCATTCTCGCCCCAACATGGGGAACAGCACTGTTTAGACCTGATTTTGTGTTAGTACATCTAGCTCAGGTGTTCAACAGGTGAAATGTCCTTGAGTGAATGTCCTATTCCCCACCTGACACCCATATCAGGTTTCACCCATCACCCATATTAGGTTTCAACCCTTCGGTTTCTTGCTCTTTAAACTTTATGCTTCCTGGAAAAATGCATGATTTAGTCAGTTGAAATTTAATGTCATGCCCTTTATTCTTGTGGTATATAACAACAGTGGTAGGAGATCTGTTTAGCTGCAGATGATGTAGAGTAGATGTCAAATTGTCAATGGTGGTGGGAGATCTGTTGCGTCACAGATGCTGCTGTAATGTGAAGGGCAATGACCCTAATTGAGGCAGGCGCAGAAGGCCCAAAACGAGTCCATACAGTATTTTAGCCTATTTTCGACTTTTAGCAGGAAAATGTAAGTACATTTCATATTGGTGAGACAGTGTAGGTTGCAGATGTTCAGATTCGGCCCAAAAACTAGGTTTTGGTCCATCTTTTCGGCCTGTGCTGACCCCTATTTTGAAGTGCTGAGTCCCAAAAATGACGTCATGAAAAGCAAGATGGCGGCAAGGTTTGACCGGTTGAATAGTTGCACCGGTCAGAAAGTTTAGATATTAGACTTTTGGACACTTGAGATAGCGGGCTGCTGTGTGGGGTGAGTTCTTATGACCTGGAATATTCACGGATGAGATTATGACACTCTGAACTTGCTAACTTTTACATTATTGCCTATGTAGATTTGTATTAGTGCTCACTGCTCTGAACAGTGGTGGGGGTCCTGTTAGTGTTTAGCCACAGATGGTGTAAAGAAGATGTGAACAGTGGTGGGAGACCTGTGTTGCCACAGATGGTGTAGAGAAGAGGTGTGAACAGTGGTGGGACGCCTGTTTAGCCACAGATGGTGTAAAGAAGATGTGAACAGTGGTGGGAGACTTGTTTAGCCACAATTGATGTAGAGAAGATGTGTGAACAGTGGTGGGGGACCGGTTTAGCCACAGATGCTGTAGAGATGTGAACAGTGGTGGGAGACCTGTTTAGCCACAGTTGATGTAGAGAAGATGTGAACAGTGGTGGGAGACTTGTTAAGCCACAGTTGATGTAGACAAAAGGTGTGAACAATGGTGGGAGACATGTTTAGCCACAGATGATGTAGAGATGTGAACAGTGGTGGGAGACCTATTTAGCCACAGTTGATGTAGAGAAGATGTGAACAGTTGCAGGAGACCTGTTTAGCCACAGTTGATGTAGAGTAGATGTGAAAAGTAGTGGGAGACCTGTTTCAGTGTTAAGCCACAGATTTCTTGAACGGTGATCACACACACACACACACACACACACACACACACACACTCACACACACAGCCTACTTACCTTTGATTTAGGCCTAGGTGATGGCCTGAGATTGGCGTGATGTAATCAACACAAAAAGCCGTGATATTGGAAGCTGGAAGAATGATTGGATTAGGGTGATGGTTCGCTGACCATTTGGGAGCCATTTGGGGGATAATGGGACAGGATTGTTGAGAGGCTGCAAACGAGATGGAAGTGTCGTCTACAGAACAATCGCAGCGATCATCACTGGTGGCCATGTCGTGTTAATGTGCAATTTAACGACATCACATAAGGTCGTCCTTACTTAGGTAGGGATGTTGAAGAAAAAAGGAAAGCGATCTCGATCCAGTTTTAGCTCACTGAAGAGCTAGTCTTCCACTGGTCGTGACAGACAGGACAGATGCTATGTACAGTATTTACAGGTTCATTGTACCGGGGAAATTCCCCTAGCTGTTTAGGACAAGCACAATCAACCACGGCTTAATGTCCTGGCCTAAGGACTGCAACCCTTTCTGGTAGCGCGTATGTCAGGTCAGCGACTCACGGCTTCTAGTTCGAGAGGCAGGGCCGCTAACCACTGGAATATGCACTACGACATGTTGACTTGGAATCTAAAAATTCCGGGTTTGAGTCCCAAGCAGACCATGATAATGTGTACTTGGGCCAACTTAGGGACTTAATTTGGAAGGGAAGGCACTTAACACCTTTTTCCTTGCTGGACACAGGTGTAAATGAGTACCTAACTTTGGTTTGGCTAGCTGTGCTCCCCTGTACTGTGGTATCCCTGCCTGATTGACCTGGATAAATGGCAATATCTGCTCCAACACTGGAGAGGGTGCAGCAAGCATGAAGCTCTAAAAGCCACTTGTGGCCATCAGAGGTTTTACACACATCGACATGGACACCAAACATATGCAGATGATGGGGACATACATGCACGTACATGCATGGGAACATAAGAATTAGAACAAACAGGCATAGCACATACAGGCATAGGGATATACAGGTATGGAACACATGGAACAGTCATGATGGGGTGCTTGCATCTTTAGGCATGGGGACATAAACGTTTGGAACATACAAACATGGAATATACAGGCATGAGGATATACAGGCATGGAACATATTTTATAGGCATGGAACATCATACAGGCATGCATGGAAACCTACATCATGGAAATGTGCAGACATGGAAACATAAAGGCATGGAACATACAGGATACAGTTATGAAAAATACATTTATGGAAACATACGTACAGACATCGAAACATACAGACATGGAAACAAACAGGCATGGAATGTACATGCATGGATGCATACATTTATTGAAACATACAGGCATGTAACATATATGCATGGAAACATGCAGGCATGGAACATACATTCCTTGAAACATACAGGCATAGAACATTCATTCATGGCAGCATACAGGTATGGAAACATACAGGCATGAAAAATACAGGCATGAAAAATACAGGCATGAAACATACATTCATGGAAACATACGGGCACGGGACATGCATTCATGGAAGCATACAGGCATGAAAAATACAGGCATGAACCATACAGGCATGGAACATACATTCATTAAAACATACAGGCATGGAATGGAAACATACAGGCATGGCACATACATTAATGGAAACATACAGGCATGGAACATACATTCATTAAAACATACAGGCATGGAATGGAAACATACAGGCATGGAAACATATAGGCATGTAATATTAATGTATGGAAACATACAGGCAAGGAAAATACATTCATGGAAACATACAGGCATTGATCATGCATTCATGGAAACATACAGGCATGTAACATAACATAAATGGAAGCATACAGGCATGTAACATAACATAAATGGAAGCATACAGGCATATAACATACATGCATACAGCCTTGTAACATACAGGCATGGAACATACATGCATGAAAGCATACAGGCATGTAACATTACAAATGGAAAACACTAGTTTAACACCATTTTCATTATTTGCAGAAAACATCCTGTAGTCTGATTCATGTCTGTCCGCAGAGCTGTCAATAGTTTGAAGGACAAACTGCCCTTGTTATGTAATCAGTTTCCAGCCGTTCTGTGTCAGATGTCCAGATAGCTTTGAAATTTGGACACAATGCTTCCACAGACTCCAAAGGTTCGAGGGATCTGAAACACTTTAAGAAAAACAGTTCTCAGAAAACATGAATGGTGAATATTGAAGACGTGATAATAAAAGTTTGAATATTTCCTCTTAGTGGAGTGAAGGGGACAACAAAACCAGAGCACATCCAGGTCAAAGATACAAAAAATGGCATTTCTGCTGCAGTACCAAGGTCACATACCAGGGGGGCCAAAATTTACCTTGACGTTCATCTTCCCAACACTTACCCACCTACCAAATATCCCCGTAGTCCATCCAGAGGTTCTTGAGTTATGTTGACTACAAAAATCCGGAAACACAAACACAGACAGGCAGTCACACACCCAGACAGACACACTCAAAACTATATCTCAACTTTTCACGGAGGTAAGTTATTGGGTGTCTTACAGGAAGGGGCAGTTGTCGTCAAGGTGTTCATGCAGGGCTCTAGCCAGCTCGAATTTTTTTTCCGTCAGCCAATTTTAATCGCCGTGAAAACTGCGAAAATTCATTTTCCCTATGACACTACAAAGTAGTAGATGGTGCCATTGAGACGTTGAAAAACGGGTTTTAATGGGATTATCGTATGCGAAAGGGCGCCGACACACATTGTCAACAATCATAACAATAGCAAAACAAACCGTGTGTGGCTTTTACAGCCATGGGCGGCGTCCCCAAGCAGCCTGTAGCTTCCACCAAGGATTTTTGTCCGTCAAGGTTGACAGATTGGTTTTACATTTTTTCCGTCAGACGCAGCAAATTTCCGTCCATTGATGGAAAAACGGACGCTGGCTAGACCCCTGTGTTCATGTTTGTTTGTTTATTTGTTTATTGCAGGAAAGGGCAGCCCTGATCAGATCAATAGAACCCGAGTCGGTATCAACGTTTGAGAAGGAGTATGTGGAGGCCATCCAGTCATTATGGGAGGACGCAGGCATCCAGGAGTGTTACGACAGGAGGCGGGAATATCAGCTTACAGATTCAGCAAAATAGTGAGTATCAGCCTTCAGAAAATAGTATCAGTTTACAGAGTCAGCAAAATAGTAAGTATCAGCCTTCAGAAAATACTATCAGCTTACAGATTCAGCAAAATAGTGAGTATCAGCTTACAGATTCAGCAAAATAGTGAGTATCAGCCTTCAGAAAATAGTATCAGTTTACAGAGTCAGCAAAATAGTAAGTATCAGCCTTAAGAAAATAGTATCAGTTTACAGAGTCAGCAAAATAGTAAGTATCAGCCTTCAGAAAATAGTATCAGTTTACAGAGTCAGCAAAATAGTAAGTATCAGCCTTCAGAAAATAGTATCAGTTTACAGAGTCAGCGAAATAGTATCAGCGTCCCAGTGTTCGAAATACCCACTTGCACACTTGCAAATCAGGGCTCGAAATTCGTTTTGGGGGTTAGGTGCACTGGTGCACCCAACCTAAAAAATTGGGTACACCAAACAATTTTTGGGTGCACCACATAAAATAATTTGAGAATTATGTAGAAAACCTAATCACAAACCTTACTGTTCCTCTTCTGAGCATCTAAAATTTCGATGAATCCAAATTGAACTTCAAATTCTTAAACAAGTATTTTACTATGACAGACATTTTATCATATTTCTAACAGTTGGATGTCAAGAATATGTTGCATAATAGTATGTATAGATAAACCTACAAAAATATTTGGATGCACCCTGTGCACCCACAGGAAAAAATGGGTGCACAGCTCCAATTTTGGGTGCACCTGGGTGCACATGCACCCAGTATTTCGAGCCCTGCAAATGTAACCACATTTTGCTTGTCGCAACTTAATTTTAAACTGTGCAAACAGAAATTTTGCAGTTGGAACACCACTTTTCCCCCATCTATGTGCATAAGCTTCTTGATAAGATAAACATATTAAGTAGTTACATGTAACTGGAAGAAAAGATAATGGATAAGTAGCTGATTTGATGAAAGTAATAACTTGGAAGTGGGGCAACCTGAAATGTTGATGGCGCAACCTGTCTTTTGGCTTGAGAAGGTTGCTGCCTGGGCAACCTGGCTGAAAAAAGTATTTTGAGCACTGGCTTTACAGATTCGTTTGATAGTATCAGCTTCCATCGTAGTTATGTTAATGGTTGTGGAATTTGTGACACTTTAGTTGAATTATCTATTTGCTCAAGAAACTTTTGGAAACGGTCAGGAGTTTCAAGTAGCATCCATTGCCTTTTGTCAAACATTTTTTGAAAACCTGCTTATCAACAGATCTTCTCAGTGTCACTGATGAAAGGGAGTAGATACTACAGTCAAACCTGTCTATAGCGGCCACTCAAGGGACTAGAGAAATATGGACACTATAGACAGGTGGCCACTAAAGAGAAAATGTTGATGAATTGACCATGAGCAAGCTACACATGATTTCAGTTCCCACTAATCTTTCTCACCAAGTAACATTGTCTCGATCGGTAAATTCACCGACAAAGACTTGCACTTTAATACTCAAGGCATGCATACCTTCTGCTACTGCCAAAATGACCTGTCAAAAAATGAAGATATGA